>NW_016914697.1:242622-263778 GCF_001483705.2 Eufriesea mexicana
AAAAAAAAAAAAAAAGAAGAGAATTCGAAAATTCGCTTCGATCTCCGCGACCAAAATCACCTTCCACTTCTATTAACCCAACAACATTCCAATCGTGACGATCGATGAACATCCTGTACGCTCTACCTGTGATTCCGCATCGCGCCTCCACGAATTCGTGGCAATCGCTGCTCTCCGGGTCACAGGAACATGGAAATTTGTTACCCCGGCGAAATATTTGCCAAAAACGGGACAGGGGAAACAGGATTCTTCCACCGATCGGTGGAACTCGGACAAAGACCGCTCTGAGAAGACAGACGCGTGCGAGCGTTAACGCGTCCGCGTCCGCGCGGTGCGTGTACGCGCGTGAACCGCAGCACGCGTAAAAGCTGGTGACTGGAACGATCGCGAGTCCTTGACGGATGACAAAATCGTAGTCCCGTGGCATCGTGTGATCGATGCGTATCTGTCCCTTGGCCCTTGACCGAGCGAGAGCCTCCGAGAGTGGCCGGGAGGCGTATTAAGTGCGAAGAAATCACCTTGAGAATCACATCGGGGCCGACTGGGATCCGTACTCGCATTATCATTGGGTTTCCGTCGCGGCAATGCGTATCGATAGACGGTCACAGGCCTCGGATGGCTCGTTGCTACGACAAGGGGGTGGTGGAAGGCGAGACAAAGAACGAGAGTGAACGACGAGAAAGATGCAGTCGTAACGCACCACGTATAAAGAAGCCCCGGTACCGAGAGACTGTGACACTTTTTCATTGTTCACCGGCGTTAGATCAGCCCGAAAACCGGAACAGCCATGGCCCCGCGGAACGTTTCCGCCGTTCTTGCTTCCCTCGTGTTCCTCGTCGTCGTGGTCGGCTGTGACTCCGAGGAGTACAATAATTGTGAGTAGCTTACGTTTTGTAACGCGACCACGGTTTCAGACGAACCACGGTGCCGCAGTGTGTTTGGGTGGATTGCAGCGAATGGAGAGACGCGAGTGGAACGAGGGGGTTAAACGAGGGTAGGGCGAGGAGGGAGAGGGAGAAAGTCTCGCGATAATTGGGGTGAAATTGTCCGGATTTCATTATGGTTGGAAACTCGATGTCGAAAATTGATATCGATTCGATATGATTAATTAGCCTTCGAAAGGATTCCGTTGCATTAATTATCCGTTCCGGTGGGGTTGGAAAATACTATAAGGCGGCGGAAAATGCGAAACGGGGGGAGATAAATATGAAAGATCGTTGGCAAGGTTTCTAATCGCGGTATTAAATAAGAAACGGATGGGAATGAGAAGCGAGGGATAAAGATCGTGGATCGTGGAACACGGGAAGTTAATAAACCGTGTTCAACGTCCGCCATTAGCATATAGACTTTTTCGGTATTCGGAAGCCGCTACGCGAAAATCATTGACCGAGAAACATAGGGACCATGGTCCATAAAAATAAATCCAGCTGAAAAGATAAAAGTCGAAATCGGACAAGATAGGATCCATTTAAATCTGTTTGTGCGATTTCATGCGGTGTTTGCATTTTTATCGGACATGTTTCACGAGTGCCGAAGTAGAATATACGAATCAAGTTCTACGCAAACACGAAATCGTAATTGTTTTCACCAGGTTCGAAACATCAAAAACAACCGCGTCACGAGGACCTGTATCGACCCGGCGATATTTATTAAACGTAACGATTTTCCGCGACATTAGCCCCCGTTGATAACCTATGCGTGAACGAAGGGGCAGGCCAGCGTAAATTGCAGTTACGCGAAATGACAGGCTTAACATTGGATTTTCACAGTCATTCATTACCGAACAGGTGCAGCGATGCACTTGCCCTCCCATTGCGACCGGTCACGCGCGATTGCTCCTTAAAACGAATCCAATTCTAACTTAAATCCATCTGTCTTGAAATACCATGAAACTCTGAAACGCGCGTATCTCCGTAACCTCGAACGATCATAATCGGAACCGAGCCAACGATTTCGGCCATATCGCTCGGCGTAATTCGAACAACTCGTCAAACAATTAAATTTCTTCCATCGAATTCTGCGGTTCGTTGCACGATTCCCATAGAAACGCGCATATCGAAAATACCTCCCGGGCTAAAAATTCCCGGTATTATCAAAATTTCCATATCACGCTCCTTTTCGAATTCACTCGAATTCGTTGCAATCCGTCGTTTAGAATTTTTAAATTTCCCGCCATTCTTCATAATTCTCCGGCGATCGTTATTACCCGGTTTTTTCGGAAAATTTCGTCGCGTATTTCGTCGCGAATTTTCTCGCGAATTTCCCCGCGAATTTCCGCGCGAATTTCGTCGAAAGTTTCACCGCAAATTTCGCGCGACGATAGGTCAGGAAACGGACGAGGTACGCGGAAATTTTGCGTGCTAGCTCGTTCGCTTATCCGCGACTTACGTATGCGGAAGGCTCGCACACACGGGCGGAATAGAAAAATGGGTGTATAACCTGGCCGAAGGCCGGCAGACTTAGGCGATGCGCGGCCTCGAGCGGCTCGATGACTCGAAAATTTTGAAGGGGCAACGTATCGACGACGAGACCGGTCGCATCGAGGTTCTTAACCCGTCGAAGGCTATACACGCACATGGTCGCTAGAAATTTAATTACGGTCAAAATGGAGCCATGGTTTTCGAGTTCCTAGCAATCGGACGGCATCGGGTTTATGCATTCGATGCGTACGGCCAGGGACAAATTAATGGCTCGCACGCACAGAAAGGTAATCACGTTAATGGGCACGGGTGTAATTGGCGATAAATTAGAGAAACGAAAGTTCATCGATTTTTGGCCCGATTATCCGTTCGGATAAATACGTAGCAACGAGTATAATAGGACACGATGAACGACGGAACGCCGAATGGCTGGCAGGTAGTCACGTGCGTCATCTTGGAATCTTTCGTGAAATCAATCTTGCAGGATCGAAGACGGTAATTAGAAGACTCGTGTGATTAATAGCCTCCGTGGCGCTTTTGACCGCGAGATATCGAGTTGAAAATTGCCCGGACTCGTTCCCGGTGTTCGTTATCTTATCGGTACGAAGAATCAGCCTCCATTAGTATGTAATCTCGGCGGGTGAAGCAATGTTGAAGAATTTGGGTACGAGGCATACGGGTGTGAGGCATTTCTATGGTAATCGGGCGAAGTTTGGACATTTATTTCGCTGACGGGGAACCGCGTAAATGAAGGGCTTTGAAAACGCTTCCTTTCGAAATTATCGCTCTGCGTGCTTCTTCGTGCTGCGACTACCAAACTGCAAAGTGCATCTAAACGTTTCCTGCACAGATCGCGACGATATGTAGATTTTCAACGTAAACAACGTCGAAGCGTCGTGACGAAATATCGGATAGACGTAACTACGTTTGCATTTTGGTAAGCGTTGAAATTTATTTTGTTGAAAGTTGACAGGCACGAGATTCGAAATATCTGCAACGTTCGTTTGATATTTCTGGCATCGAATATTCTCAGGAATCGCGATGATATCTAAGAAACTGGGATACGCGGAATGGGGTACGTCCCTGAAGCGTAATCACTGGTTTCGGATAGGTTTTCGGAAGATAATAACACGGAATTTCGTTTCATACGGACCGATATGATCCATCAGGAAGTTAAATTCGTCGTAACTTTCACGGCTGGAAATTCCATGAATTCCCGTGGCTCGCGGATCGGAAATATTATTAGCGAAATATTTCCATTACGATTACGTAAATCATTTTCATAACCATCGGGTTATAATGTCGACCCGGTATCGAGTGGCAAGATAAATTAATTATCAAGATAAATTGCCATCGATCTAGACAGCCTCAATTAATCCTTTACATTTCCATATCTCATGCGACGCGACATTCGTGTTTTGTACTACTGAATTTCGTGCCTGAGCCGCGAGGAACAGGGCTCCCATAAAAATTCCGCCGATGATAAAAGTATCGCGATTAAAATATCGGTCAAAACGTGACAGCTTTCTAATCGACCATTCCAACGGTCGCTTTTTAATCTTCCCGGCACAATTTTTTCCTGTCCCCTTTTTCCTTCCACGTTTTTCCTGTTTTCCCCCGTTTTTTTTACTTTTCGTACTCGCTGGTTTTAATCCAGCCGAATTCATCGTCATGATCCGCGTCATTTACATCGCGTACACGTTTCTCCATGTTCGTAGGGCAAACAAGTGCGAAACGAAATACGACCTGAATGGGATACGGATAAAACGGTGAACGGAAAAACTATCCGTACGATTAATTTTCCGAATGCAATTCGTATAGATAATTTGTTGATACTTAATCGATTTTAATCATTCCCAAATGTACGGTAGAACTATCCATCGGTAATGTCTATCTTAATATCATGTAACTCGTACAGTTGATAATAATTAGACTGGTGTAATGGACAATATGTAGATCTACGTTACGTATTTACAGAAATAAGGAGGAACGTCAATTTTTCCGAATGCGACTGCACATTTTCGATAATTGGAAATGCAAGGAGCGTGCAAGCGTTGGTTGCAACTGGCTCGACGCGGTTCCATAGTTAAATGCGCGGTAAAAATAAATTTTGATTCAGAAACACGCGAGTTTAACATATCTGGAACCGATGCAACGCGTTACACCCGTATCGCAATTAACATCAGAATGGCTGTCAAACTCACTCGAGCCGGGACTGAACGCATCGGTAGCGATTTAAATCGGCATGAAACCACTGAAAGGGGAAACCCGGGGAAAAAGCCGAGGCAGAGCAAACCGAAAGGGTTTCCTTTCTTCCCGCACGAGCCAGCGTCGCGTGATCCAGGCTCTTCCGGCCGTTAAAATAACCCCATCCGCTGCCACCTGCAGCCGCCGGAATCCGCACAAAAGGCTCGAAAAAGAATCTCCAACCTGTCCGTCCGGCCATCGTGGGACAGGAGAAAAAGGCCTAGCCCAAACTGTGAGCGAAATCAGCCACGAGGGGGGGCTGGTAAACGAGCCAGAGGGGTAGTCGCCGATGGCGCGGCGAAGGCATCAGCATATTATCATGACCATGTTCGGCCTGCTTTTGACATATCTATTACGCGTTTCCGAATAGAGGTGACTTCGAATTCTATGCCTGTTCTCTGCCCACCTACCCCTCGTCCCTTCTCGTATTTGCCCGCGTATCCCTTCGTTCTCTGTCTTCTTCCCGCCGTACCCCTGACACCGGGGAACAGGCAGAAGACGAAGAGCGACGAGATACGAGAAGAAACGAGAAGGGAGGCGAAAAGATACGAGAAAATAGGCGAGAAGAGATAAGGAGAAAGACGAGGAGAGACCATAAGAGCGAAGGGGGAGGAGAAGAGAAGACGGGAGACCAGGGAGCGAAGGGAGGGAAGTAGAGAAAGGGGCTGGAAACTGGAGGGTCGAAGGGAGAGCCCGTAACCAGAGTGGGTGGGATCGGTGGTGCAGACGTAGAGGTCCAATTAATCAGCCGAGGCGTGAAACGAGAGGGGAAACGTGGAAGAGGGAGGGCGGGGGTGATTCGGCGGAGGGCCAGGGGGTTGTCGCAGGGATTGCGGTGACAGATCCGCCGTATCTATCCCTATCTGCTCGGGGCATTAAATTCGCGCGATGCCAGTACCGGTGCCGTCAGCGGCTGGTTCCTCTTGAATCGGTTAACATTCCGCTGTACGCGCTGCTTCAGCTTTCAATTAAACGCTTGCACATCACCAGCTGGACACGTCTCGTCCGTGGTTTCACCTGACCCCCGCCCACATCCTGGCACCGAGCTCGAAGATGTTGGTCGTTTTATGCGCTAGGTCGATGAACGGGGTTAAAGATCGGCAGAGGTTCCAAGTTGGGGAATAGATTCGAGTAAGTTTCCTGTGGAATTTCGGTTCGCTCTTGCGTGTCGCTTGTGCTGGTATTGAGGGAATTTCGGAATTCGAAGTGATAGAGAAACCTGATTGTTTTGGTGAGCAACGGTATCGTTGATTTACGAAGATTATTTTATAACGCTGGAAGGATTATGTCTGTGACGATAGCAAGGTGTGAAATATATTATCCTTTTAAATACTTATGGATCTCGCGTCTTTTTTCGGGCGATAATTTTTGCCTCGAATTCCTGTTAACACGAGGAATTTGAATTTTACGATGATACGGGGAATAAAATATAAGGTCTGAATAATGAAACGTTTGGATAATGGAAGATATTCGGACAGGAAAAATTTAGGTAATACGGTCTTATAATATTCATAGCGTTTCGCAGTAATGATCGATAACTTGGAGCAGAATGAAGAAATTAACAGGAAATTTCGTTTCGTAATTTGCGGTTAGAGAAATTTTATTCGGAAAATTCGTAAGATTGCCGATTAATCGATTGCCATTTTTCAACATAAAATTGGATAGCATTTTCGTGAAAGCGGCAACCGAAACAAAATTCGCTTTAGATGTTAACGAACACGCCGCTTACCGGGTGATTATTTTTGATAAAAGTTGAAACGAGCTTTGGTAGTGCTCGTGGCCGAGCTCGATTAATGAAAAATAAAAAAGGGGAAAAAAGAAACAAGCCAGAGAAAGCAGTGCCGTGGGTTCTTCGGCGGTTCGAAACTTTTCGAAAACATTTTCCCTTTAATCGTAAATTGTTCTCGTAATTCCATTTAATGGCGACGAAGATGAGGTCACGACTTTTTAATCCCATTCTAATTTCGCGAATTATACGCACTCGGATTCGCGAAAAAGGAAGGCGCAGCAGTGAGAATGCTGCAGCGACGGGGTGCAAAATGGTCGCCTAATCTTTCCTAAAGAGCTGGAGACATGAAATATCAAAACGAGGATTATCATGCCTGCTAATGGCTCGTTAATTATCGATCAAATTTCGCGAAATCGAGATTCGCGAACGGCCGGTTGCAATTTACCGCGCAGAATTCGCGCATCGTTTTCTCCTATTCGCGTCCAAGCACGACTGTTTTCTTTCGGATGTTAACGAAGGAACGCTATGTTTACGATCACAGTGTCCGACGTGCCTTGCGGCCGAGGAAACATTGGCTCACGCACGGCGAGGCTGGTCGGAGGACAGAACGCGATACCACACGAGTTCCCTTGGATGGTGAGCATCAGCAGAAAAGGAGGACACTTCTGCGGCGGTACCATTCTTAATTCAAGATTCGTCCTGACTGCAGCCCATTGCCTCTGTTCGTGAGTAAACTCTCTATCGTCTTTTCCACGCTCTCGCGCCATTTTATTAATTAACGCTTCGACGAGTAATCTCGCACGCTCGATATTTCCACGGGGACCCGATTACGAGGATTACCGGGGACGATACACGGGGCTAAAAACAATTGGGAAATCTCGCGATCCCTCGAAACTCGTCACTTAAATCTGGAGGAGGAGCAAACATGCGGTGTTCCGCCGCAAACATTCGATCCGGCTGTATCGTAGGGGTCCTATTTGGTTTGAAACGATCATTTATTTACTGATACAGCGCCGACGAAAGAAGCTTCTATCGTTGCCACGCGTAGTGTCCCATATTATTCCATAGCATTACCGCGGTGTATACTTATACGCGCGAGCGAAATTCATTTCGGGACACGCACAAAGGGTGGAACAAAATTGGCATTTTTCCCGCCCGTGTCTTTCGCATGGAACTCGCGATGCGTCGAATATTTTATCCGGCAGCAAAATGAATATCGTTTCGGGGATCGGATGAAACATGGATCGTTTTTAAAATTCTCCCCGACCGAGAGATCCCTCGGGACTTCTCTGTACTGTCTCGAAACGATTTTTTTCGCGAATTAATGAAAGAGCGGAAAGGAAGGGATGTAAGGAAGCGGGAGGACGGAACGAAGACGATGATTCGAAGCGAAAGATTCGTTATTCCCGGGCATCGATTTTAAAAAACTCTGTTACTCGCGGAACTATCCAATATCCGATAGCTGCACTACCTTTACGATATAATACGTCGATTATTTATAAATTCAAAATAAATCGCCCCGTCCGTTCGATTCGGGAACTCGTTTCCCGGACAGTTCGCGAAAAATATCGGAAAAAGGAGCACCTAAATTTCAAAGCATTACAATATCGATCGGACGGATAGTTTATACCTCCATTCTTTGCAATAATGCCGGTGTACGCGTGTTCGCGTAATCAATATGCAGGTTGCCATCGAAAATATTCATGGCAGAAAACCGACTGTTTCTTCATGGAAAGCTGCCCATTGTTCCCTGTAATCGAATCTACGAGCGCGCCACGGGGATATAGCATGAGGGAGAGTAATAGAGAGAGGGAGAGAGAGAGAGAGAGAGATCTTATCGCGGAACGATATTCACAGTGGCGCCCGTGTGCCAAAATTTTCTACCGTTTTCGGTATCGCGACTAAAATGTCAGCGAAACGCGAGCAACCATCTTGTCCAACAAACCGTGGCTGTAATTATTCCGATCCGATCTCGACGATTGAATGGCGGTACTCGATGCCCGAACGGTTAAATCTCGTTTACCGGAAACGTATTCATTTTTCGCCATGCAAATGCGTCGTTACAAATGCATTTGCCGCGAACGTTGTAAAAACGGATTGTTGTACCACACGAGAATCGGGGCCGCGATCCTTTTTTCCAAATTCGCAGAATAATCCACGAGGGATAGAAACTTTCGGAGTCGTCGAAATTTTGGAATCGTTTGGAAACGATCGCGGGGAAAACATTTGAATAACGATCGGTGTAAAAACGAACCACAGGATGCGATCTCGTCCTGAAATTTGCGAAAGAGGTCGTGAAAATTTGTAAATTTAATTTTCTTAAATTATAAGAATAATTATAACGGAATCCGAATGTCAAACGCTGTCGCGCGGAATTATCGCAATGCTCGACAATGTGGAATTCTTTTTTAATTCCCTCGAGAATAATCGCGAAATTACGAATCGTTTAAAAATTACCGCGATTGCGATTTTGCCGTGGAAATTTCGTGGAATTACCGGAGAAATTCGTTGGAGAACGATCGGGGAAAAAGGTGCGAACGACGGAAACGTTTACGTGTCTCTGATCGCGGTGGAGCGAGTCGCGCGGACGACAAATATCGCCATTTTTCGCAAGCGCGTTAACATGGAAATCGGAAGTGCGGCGCGGGAAATATCGCTTCGGAGTTGCGGGCCGGAGTGGTTCAATTTTTTTAAGAACAGCAGGAAAAAGCTTCGCAAGTGACTGCGTCGTAATCCACTTAATCCATCCGTGCAATCTATGCGAATCTGTGCCGGGTTTAAAAAGCTAGAAATCCGCGTGTTGCTCGGCGCTGCGATTACGGCCCGTAGTTTGCAAAAATCATCACGCTCCGCGGACGGATAAAAAGTTTAATGCGCGCGTCTCTGGAAATTACGTAACGCGTGCAAAAAGACGAAAAATGTAAAGGGAAAAAGAAGCAGGAGGCGAAAAAATGGACAGAGAGGAGGAGGAAATAAGGAGGAGAGGAGTGAAAGAGAGGGGAAGAGAGGGTGTATGGTAGGAAAATTCCAGTGTCACGCTGCACCTATTTTTATCGTGTCACTTTCACGCGAAACATTTGCCGTGGCAAAAGGAAGACGCGACGAGCGCGGAGAATGGCGTAACGCGAAACGGGATCGCGCGAATTAAAGATAAAAGGGGAAAATGGGGGAAAACGAGGAAGAATTTCTGACCGGTTGCCAGAGATTATACGCGCGCAAAACGATAGGCAGAACGCGTTGGTGAACGCGTTGGAGGCATCGTTAACGGGACAAACGCGTTTCCTCTGACTTGCTGTGTCCGGCTTTGTGATTATCGAACGAGCCGGATAAACGGCCAATCACTTCGTTAAAATTATATAAAACGACGCGGCCCATGTACTCGTGTTCCCGGTGTCCCGTCGTTCCCTGCGGTTCGCGTATATACAACGACCGGGCGCGATATCGATGTTAATTGGAACAACGATTACATTTTAAATGAAACCTCGAGCGTATTTTTCCGGCGGACCAGCGAGTCGAATGGAAACGCAAAGAGCATTGTGTCAAGTTAAAAACTGCTGTGCCGACTATTTGCCCGCGTAAACACTGTCGCCAAATAGAGTCAAGGGGCGGCCTTTTATTAAATGCCAGGGTGAAAAACGTTCCGTCAGGGAAACGGGGGTGGCTCGCGCGGATACGCGAATCAATCTCGGCGCGTCGCATAACGCCGACGTTTTTATCGTTTACGCGGGCGATTAGCTCGATAGCGGCTTATTAAATGGTGTAACGATGTAACGAGCTTACCGGAGAAAGTCGATCGATGAAAGATTCCGCGTGATTTTCTCGTCCAACGATTAACCCGATTGATTGGCGGACGAAATTATTTACGCGATCGATCGGATCGTTCGTCGTTATTAACAACCGCCCTTTCCCCGATATTCGCGGAATTGTCTGCGATTAATTATGCAATAGGCTATCGATGAAACACCGTGTCGGCCCACCGTTTCATCGCCGCGTGCAATTTATTTGGTCTACATTTAGCGTATCATCGTCCACGCGTAATATACGGGACTGAATTTGTCGCGGAATTTGAAATATCCTCGTGACACGCGGTCAATGGGGAGGAAGAAAGGGGGTGGAAAGGAAAAAAGAAAGTACGACGACGACGACTCGTTTGTAGGCTAATAACAGGCCGGGGTATGTGCCTGGATGATTTCGAATCGATTACATATTGCACGTTAGAATGGATATTCAAGGTGGTGCGTTGTACGTTTGAAAGGGAACGGAAGGAAGGGCGGAAATGTGTCGGTGGTTCAATTTAAAAGTAATTTCGACGCTCCTCATTTTAACGGAATCACATTCGAGGCATGGTAATGGTATCCTGAAAACTCTTCCAATCACCGGGTAAAATGTAGAGAGGGGGGAGGTTTCGAAAATATTCGTAATCCTTTTTTCTCGCGAATACAAGCGCGGAGATTTATGTGGAACAGTGTCCATGCAGGTGTAATTAAACGTCGAGACAGTGGCGTAGCGCGATGAAACGTGTAGGCGTTCTCTGTCTTTGTCTTCCTTCGGTACACGTATAGAGCTGAGCTGGAGTAGGAAGCAAGGGAGAAAGAGAGAGATAGATATATCTATATATATATAGAGAGAGAGAGAGAGTGGAAGGGCGATGATGGAGGAAGGGGTTGAAACTGGACAGGGTGGCCATAGAGAGAATCCAACGGAGCTTCGGCGTTGTAAACCATGATTGCGTGTAGATTACAGACCACTCGGTAATTGCTAGCGGCCATGCAAAACGCATGACAAAATGTTGCCAGCCAGCGCGAGATGGTGAAAATATATCCGACTCCCTGCCATTGTCCGCGTTTTCTTTATCGCTCACGGAAACGGCCAAAATAAATTTCGTTAATGCGGTTCTACGCGCGAAAGAGAATTATTTGTTAAGCTATCGCGAGGGTGGGAAGAAATCGGGGGATAGGGGAAAAAATACGGCGGAGACGTTGAAAAATCGCGAATACGCCGCTAGACGGGCTTCCATCCATTGCCATTGTCGCTTTGGAATACCGCGCAACGCCGTTTCGACGATTAATAACGATTCTCGCGCAAGATTCGAGAGGCGAAAGAAAGAAACGACGGGTGTACGTTATCGAGGAAATCGGAAGAACCGCGAGCAGGCTCGCGGCGAAACAATTGGCAGCCCTTTTCTCCTCTCGCGGAGGACTTTACAAGCGGATTAACGGCGCGATTAATGGTCGAGTTGCCAATTAAAAAGGCCACTCCCCTCGGCTGGTGGCGCGATCCAGCGTTTAGCCAGCGGTGCATTTTAATTGGAAGGGGTGCGATGATAAGGGCAGGGAGCGACTACGATGATGCATCCGTGCTAAATCGTATAATCCACAACGGGTGCCGTAACAATGGAACTGCCAGGACGGAGATAGAAGGGTCCATTAGGGAGGGTGGGCATGTCTTTGCGAGAAGAGACGAACCTTGAAACTTGGAAAACGACTCGAGTGTGATTGTACCATCCCGCGGAGTCGCTGGAATCAAGGCGACGAAGAAACTGGGACGAAACACCCCTTACCCTTCCGTCCTTCCGACCACCTTCCCATCCACCTTCCCATCCATCGTTTGTAATGGAGGAAGGGATGAAAGCCGCCATAATTTCGTTAGTTATTCGGCTGCCGCGTCGACCAATTAATTAAGCGGAAACCACTGCGTTTTGAGACCGTTCAGACACCAACACCGTCGGGTTTCTGTAACGGAAGGAAAAATCTCGGCTAAATAATTGCGTGCAGGAGCACGGGTCGCGAGGGGTTGCAGCGTTGCCTTAGAAACATCGGGGTACGAAGAAAATGGAAGAAGCGTTTGGTACCGTCTTTGTTTCTCACACATCTATACGTCTTCGTTGCATCGTGCACTCGACTTTCCACGATGATTACTTGCCGGGCGTCGTTGCCGGACTTTGACTCCGTGCGGCCGGAAACGGCCAGAGTACCGGGCTATTCGTCCTACTTGGCCTACATGTATCCGTAATGCGTGCAAAGTGGAAGTTATAACTTGTCGTTTTTCAAAGGAACGTTCCTGCGAAGCTTTAAAGCACGACGGTTTACAAGACGCGAGTTTAAGGAAGTAGCATGTAACTTGTACGTTCCGTGGAAGTGCCGGGAATATGGGCTAAAATGGGAGTGTATTTCTCTAAGAAGTAGCCGAAATTAATCGTCTCCTAAAACATCCTTCGCGTTGCAAAAATCGCGAAACGTGGCAAACAGCCTGATCCCTATTACGGATATGATACTTTTCCCGAAACGATACCGATCGTGTACCTAACCGATTCTTCGAAATAATTCTTACATCTTTCGATCGTCGCTTTCGCAATATTCCGAGAGATTGGATAGAGTAGGAAATAAAAGACGTGTCTTCTTTCCTGGATGCAGAGCCACCTCCGTAATTCCCGTCGGTCAACTGAGGATAAGGCTCGGCGAGTACAATTTGAAGGGACCGGAAGTGCCGGCGTCGAAAGAAGAGAGAGTTGCAAACGCCATCTTGCACCCTGGCCACAAGTGCGGAAAATACGTGGACGATATTGCCCTTCTGGAACTCGCAAGGCCAATCGCTTGGTCTGAGAGCGTGAAACCCGCCTGTTTACCTGTGGCCACAGGGAAACCAGGGTACAGCGCCTTCGGCGGGGAACTCGCCAGGGCCGCTGGATGGGGTTGGTTCGGCGAAGACAGGTCCAAATGTAAGTAAATAATTCCACTTCATCCCACGGTCTCTTCCTTTTGCCCGGTAATTCGCCCGGGAACCGAGAGTCGTTGACGTTAATTACTTGGCGTTTCATCGGATTAATGGGACGATATAAAATCGACCGTAACTCGGCGAGAAAATCGACGATTTTGCCACCGTGGCGTTTCCAGCTGGCTTTCCAACCGAACTGGCTCGATGAAAGCGTTATACACGTACAAAGACAGCAAGAATAAGCTGTAACGTTTGTCCCGGTCAATTTGTTTTCGATAATGATATTGTGCAAGAGAAGTGAAACGTCTGCGAAATTCCCAGAGAACCGTTAAGCGAATTCTACGTCGGTTAGGCTAACCTTCTACCCAAGTTTCTACTCGCTGCCCTGAATTAGGGGATCTAGGGTGGCGATCGAATCGAACTTCGACCAAAAAGCGCTCTACGGTGAAATCAAATTTCGACGATTCGTATTTTAAGAGGCGAGAAAGATTCGTGATTCCTATTTTTTTATCGTCATATCTTTCTTGTTAGCACGAAGCGTTCGTTAATTGCGAGACACGGGACACAGAAACGGAATTTATTATAACATATTAATAACGTTAATAACGTATTATTATATGAAACCGTACTCGGAACGTGGATTATGCTCCGTTGAACTTTAATCTCGGTGCTGTGTTTCATTTACTAAATGTTACTAGGGATAATTATCATTAGGGGGTCGCTGCACGAATAAAATACCTAACAACGAATATGAAATATCAAATTAATAGATCATCTCGATATAAATCTACGATCGACGTTGCAAACGTTAAATATACACTTCTGTGCTAAACACATACGCGTATACGTGCCAATCGTTGTGTTTCGAACGCAGTTTCGAAATCACGAATAATTATATAGATATACGATAAAGTCTATTTCGTAATAAATAATCGTGACGTCGGATATTCAATTTTATCCCATTGGTTAATTAAACGGAGCAGCGAAGAGTGTATCAAAGACTCGAGTAGTCGCGATCTTGTCCGCGATTAGAAGCTATCCAAAATGGCCGCGATGTGAAACACCGAAGTGAAACACCCGTACCATTTTGTCTTGCAGATAAACGGGCGGACGTGTTGCAGAAAGTGGAGGTTCGCGTGATCGAGAACAAGCTGTGTCGCGAATGGTACGCCAGTCAGGGCAAGCTGACCCGCGTGGAGTCGAAGCAAATGTGCGCTGGCCACGAAGAAGGTGGCCGCGACTCTTGCTGGGTAAGTGAAAACCCACTGCTTATCTATCCCGGTTTTATACTTCCCGCGAACCTACCGCTCTCTATCGATCTCCCTCCCATTCAGCTAGTTAGAGACAGAGTCCCGTGTCACTCGTTCGTACACGAAATTCACGCCCTGTCGAACAACCACGACACGAATTTCAATAAATATCCGGTTGCTCGTGTAGATGCGGACGCAGGTTGAATTAACAGCCAGAGATTGGACAGGGTACCCCGGCACAGGCCGAATCATTCGACCACAAAACAGCCAGAGGGACAGAAAAAAAAGGACGAGGGGCTGAAAACCGTCGAAAAATATGTTTACAAAATATTGCGGTCCGGTATAACGTAATTACTGGGACGGGTAGCTTGCGGGGGAAAAAAGGGATGCCGCTGTTTCCAACTCGATACGTTTCATCACGGGTTTACGATTCCGTTCGCGGGTCATTTGACAGTTGTCTTCTACTTCGGTGAACAGCGTCGCGTAGTATCAGTAGTCTGCATTTGATTGTCGGTAAACGTGGTATAGATAATCGTATGTCAAGATGACGTAAAATTATATACTGATTAGGTGATTATTATTAACGAAATAGTTATTAACGCTGCGATGAAAATAATCCCTTACTCCCGGACAAGTTGCAACTGTAAGTTAGAAGTGGAAGTTATGCCGAAAATTGTGAATATTATCATTAGCGAACGATGTTTCAGTTAGACGAAATTCGAAGATTAATGTTGATCGATGTTTATATTTGCTGGGAAAATGTGTAAAGAAAATTGTATATCTTGTACTTTTCTTTAGGGTGATAGCGGAGGTCCTCTGATGATCGGAAGTCATCCTCATGGTAGCGTAATGGTCGTAGGGGTGGTTTCATCGGGAGTAGGATGCGCTCGACCACGACTTCCGGGTGTGTATACTCGTGTCTCGGAATACATACCTTGGATCACGCAACATGTGCTGCGATGAAGAAAGTTTGAAGATTTTCTGTTTTATTTATTAGATTTTTTAAGTAAAATTTCAATAGACACAGGAAATAGTCATTACTTGCAATATGTATCTCACCGATTGCAATAAGTTATGAAGAGTACAAAATGTAACAAAATAATTATCAGTTAAGATGTTCAGCAAAGCTATTTCGACGATACATAAGTAATTTATGAAATTTGCTTCATTATCTAGTCATTATTTTGTACTATAGTTGTTATATGAAAGATATTTGTATTATAAACAAATTACCAGAAGTATTGTAATTTAATAATATATTTAGAACATAATTATGCGCAAAAAATATATTTTAATACATATTTATTAAATACACAATGAGACATTTTATAAATTATATTCTTCTTTGTTTTCTTGCTCTTAGAGGATTCCATGATACTCTAGTATCATCTGTGATAGAAACAATGGATAACTCTGCTAGATGTAAACCTTTTAATGACCCCTGAATAGATATAAAAATAGTTATTAAGAACTTCTCTATGTATATTATTTAAACAATTCAATTTAATATCTACCATTCTACCAGGTCCAATACCTTGTATTCTTGCCCTGAGTGTTGTAATGCCTTCCTTATACAAACGCTGAAAAAATATAAAGCATGTAACAAAAATGTAAAAAAAAATAAATATACTACTAAAGAATTTTCTTACGACTCCTAATGAATATGCAGCTTGTTGGGCAGCAATGTTGGTGCCTTTCTTTGAATTTTTAAAACCTTCGATTCCAGCAGAATGAATCTTCATTACTTTTCCTATAGAAATATTGGTTATAATTACAAAATGGTGCACATAACATATATGATGAATAAGATTTTTATAGAAAAACTTACCAGTGTGATCAGTAACAGTCATTATCGTGTTATTTTGAGTCGTCTTTATGTTGATAATAGGTAAATGAGAATATTGTATACCATTAAAATATTTATGTTGCGTTGAAGCATCAGGAAATAAAGTTCTAAAATCAGCATGGTGTAAATATTTGTTTCATAGCCATAACTAATTATATTAAAATACAATACATTGTACAAAGTTATGGCATAAATCTAACATTGATGTTATGTAGGATCATGATACAAACCCCTTACTAACAGAAGAAACATCCACTACATGTGATCCCTCTCCTTCTATAGATGTAGTTTTTCCTTTAACATGAGATCGCACCTTTTTATTCCCTATTTTATATTCTCTCATAACATTAGAGGTTATATGAATATCTCGAACACTAGTATCTTTTAAATATGATAATTTTCTCAATTTTCCATTGAACAGAGTCATATTTTTCACCACAGAACTACCAACAAATCGTAAAGGAGATAACATCATTTTTATTTATATGGAAATGTTTCAAATCAACATAAGAGCAAACACTTAGTAAACTTTTTCTCCATAGCACATACTGCACTCTATAGTTTACTGTAGTAAACTTCAGAAGCCAGTTAGTCATACCGACAAATCAATCGCATATTTTGAAAGAATTCCAACCACTTAAGTACACTACACCATATTGAGATAGTATATAGCATAATTATATGAAAAAATATAGAACCTAAACCAATTCAAAAAATTAGATGTAAGATATACATTAGCCTCATTATCGACAGCCAATAATAATGTCTTTTTTAATTACAAACATAAATATTATTGGAAAAATTTGAATCTTATTACCTTTTTCAAATAATAATACAGATAAAATATTTATCTTCTAACTAAACTTAAGGTTAACATAGATACGAAATACATTTTCCCATGTACTGTAATACCGATTGTGAATAAGTCAGAATACTCCTTACACGAGTTGCGAGCTATTGCAGCCATAATTGGAATTGATCATCGAAAACAACAAAGATAATTATTAATAGAAGAAAGAGAAGTTGAAAACTGGAAAATTCTATTATACGTATCGTAATATTTTATAATAATTAATGACCTTTGATAATTATATAATTGTATTGCACAGAGGTTCAACGATTAGTTAATAAATATTGTTAATGTGCAAACTATTTTTTAATTTCTAGAATTACAAGCAATGTTGACATCCTTACATTGACAACCTGAGTATGGAAGGACACAGCAACGCTGATGCCAGAAGAAAGGTAACATTCAATCCGGAGCTGCTCCGATATGGAGAAGAAAGAAATCAACGATCGGTAAGTTAGAAGTTTACAATTCCTCTAGTTTATCCACTCCGCAAGCATCTTTCTCGCTTATAACAATTATTCATTCTCAACTAAGCCGATTACCGGTAATATAGAAACCGACGGTAGATCTCTGTATATTTTCGAGCAGCGGTTGGTCACATATTCATCGGTCATTTGCAATATCTTCTGCCGGTAATACAGGAAATTACTGAAATGTCAAATCATTCGAGCAAGTCTTTTAATAATAACAAATCAGGTTATCGTTGAACATCAAGCAAATAATAAAATTTGCAATATGATTCCATTTTATAAAATGTCACGAATACAATTGCTCGACAATACGGTCTCCTAACCAATAAAACGTATTATTATCTTCATGGAAAATATAATTCCCATAAATTATTTCACATATTACGCACCTGAACGGAATACGCACATCCGAGAGTAATTAGGTGGACATAAATTTACCCTAAAAATTGTCTCTTTACACTATTCCGAATTATATCACCGACACGTATTGATCAAATCCATTTTTACAATTAGAATCGTTGGCAAACGATAATACAATGGATCCTAGAACGCGAACGCAATAAAATCATCTCGTTATTCTGCCACATCGTTGCTATTCTCGCTCGTACACGGGATTCGTCTATCATCAGGCATCCTGCATGTCGAATTTATCGAAATTGTATATCGCATGCGTCGCACTATCCATTCTATACGTTCCAATACCGAATACGTTAATGCACCCCCTGACCCAGCAGCAGCCACACGTACCGGGGTGTGTGGTTCTATTTTATTAACATCACGGGACGAGAATTCGAAATATTATATCGGATTTCAATGCAGGGGAATTACATATTAACCGTCATTAAGTTCCCGTGGATCGCGCGATCGCGTTTCTCTTGCGAGACACTTCCGGCTCGTATGCATCCTGTTTGCGTAATAACGCGCGGATAATACGGTCTCTATGCGTCGTATGCATAAGTAACCGGCATTAAATTTCATCTTTCCGTAATGAACCTGGGTTCGTGTAAGAACCTTCGACGCCTCGAGGTCCCTCTCGCTCAACCCTTGCGTTCAACCCTTTCTTTCAACCCTTCGCGTCGCTTCCACGACGTTGATAAACTTCAAACTGTTATTTAAATTTTACTCTTCGCTGATAAATAGATCCGAAACACAATCTCGTAGGAACAAACGTTTAGACACTCGTGATATTCTTCTCTCGAACGAAGCTCCCAAACGAATCCCAAGAAGCTCCGCTACGAAAGTTCGCTAAAGCTGATCGGTCGCGTCAAAAAACTTGTGCGTGTACTGTGCGTTCGAGAAAAGGAGGCTTTAGGGATAAGTCTTCGCTCTTGCATCTATTTCTTGCGTCTGTCTCACTTTGTCTCCATTGTTTCGTTCGCTTTCTTTGTCATACGGTGCTATACGATCAGGTTAATGGGAAAGCATCATTTGTGTCAATAAGGAAAGCGCGTTTACTCTACTGCGATTGCGTTAGAATGGGAGGGTTGCTGAGGGTTAGTAGAGATTCGGTCCTACGTTTTGCTCAGTGGACTTCTCATTTGCAATGCATAGTATAAAGAGTCGAAGTTGAAAGTCGAATTCGATGGAATGTCACGAATCTAAGGGATCATAGTCGCTAGGATCGAGTCAAAGATTGCGAAAACGTTCCTCGATCCTGCGCTGCAACCCTCGCCCAACTTTCGCGCAGACGAAGCACACTCGCGTTGCTGGTTCTTTCCCGTTCCACGGAAATGGTTCCGAGTTCTAGACAGAAGTCGATGGGAGCTGGATTCGACAATCCTCGACGCTCAATCATTCGCCGTCAAATTACGCGTCGCCGGGCGATATCGAGGAAAGTTTCAGGGAAACGAGTTGCCGGACGTTAATGCTCCCGTCGACCGATGAATTTTTCATACACCACTTTTCACCCGTCCCGGATACTCCGGGATCTATCATCCTATCGAACGATTCAATTCCAACCAGGACCGATAATTCCCGAGTGCTAGAAAATGGCGGCCGTGGCTGCCGCGTAACCGAGTCCCACGTATTCGATGAAGAGCGAAAAATTAACCGTTCTCGCGTGGTTATATCGAATCCCGAGCTAGGAATCGATGCACCAACTGGATATTACTCTTTATCGTTGAGCATCGTGCATCGTTCTCCTCTTTGCCTTTTCTCCTCATTTTCCTTACGTTTTACACAGTACGCCGCGTGGAAAATCACGGTGTTCGACGGGAATTTTAATCTGTGATGTCCATTGGATAATTATTGCGAAGCTTATTATTTAAGAAATTCCTAATAGAAATTGCCTAATAGAAATTGCTCCGTTGTCCTTAGGTTTTTGAAAATTGTAGCTTTCTCTAGAAACGCACGATTTTTGGATAAAATGAAATATTGCGTTAAAAGTAAGAGCGCTAGGAGGTTCATTGTTACTTTATAAGTTAGGTGAGAGTATGCTGAGTTTATGAACGTCCATAATTATAGTTATTTGCGTCTCTAAATAACTGTCACATTTTGACATAAATATATATCATGGAAATTTATCTTATGGACGTGGGAATATAGTTATAGTTGATTAAAAATGTATGAATTATCATATTCCTTGTAAATAACAAATTAATATCGTCAATAACAAATTGTTCGCGATGTAAATTTATAATGAAAGTGAAAAAATTAATAAATTATTGACTATTACTTGAATTTATAAAGCACATGTATTAAAATCTACCTATAATTTGCAAAAAGTTTATGAATTATTATACTGATTGTTAGTAACAAATTAATATTGCTAATAAACAATTGCCTACAATGTGAATTCATAATAAAAGTGAAACAAATTTAATAAATTACTGTTTATTACTTGAATTTATAACATTTTCACGTTAAAACGTTCATATAATTTAAGAAAGTTTATTAATTAATACACCCATTGTTAATAACAAATTTAAATTGTTATGAACAAATTGCTTGCAACGTATATTTATAATAAAAGTGAAAAAATTAATAAATTATTAGCTATTACCACGGAAAAATAACTTTTAAAGGAATCGGTAAAGTTCGGAAAATTTCGCCGATCGTCGGCCGGCCGCCGCTATATAAGGGGCCCGAGCGAAGACTTGAGCCAGTTGTCGGTTCGACTTCGGAGGGTGCGCGTTAATATTCTTTCCTTCTGTTTCAGGTTTTAATTATCTTTCTTCTTTCAGATTCTATTTCTTTTATTCTAGATTTCATTGTTTATACATTCGAGCATTTTGTACAATATGCGAATGCTTCGTCGTTGGTTTATTTGTATATCATCGCTGGCTAGATCAATGGCTATTCAGTGGCCATTGTCCACTCTCTTAAATAATTTAACAATAATTTCTTCTTTCAGGTACTAATTATTTTTGTTTCAGGTTCTAATTATTTTTCTTCTTCCAGATTTTATTTCTTCCATTCTATTTGTCTTTGTTTCAGCATTCGAGTATTTCGTACAATATTCGAATGCTTCGTCGTTGGTTTACTTATGTCTCATCGTTGGCTAAATCTTTCCTTTCACAAATTTTACGACTTCCGTTCGATTTGTTTTCGTTAGAACGTTCGAGTATTTCGTATAATACTCGAGCGCTTCCTCGTTGGTATGTTTATATCTCACCGTTGGAATGTTTCTGT
>NW_016914697.1:264348-338384 GCF_001483705.2 Eufriesea mexicana
CGAGTGCGACAGTGACTGGAATTGAGCTAGGCCCGATCGGGAGGGTGCCGAGGTATGAAGTTATCTCTGTACACGGGAGTACATCGCCTAGGCTAGTCGGTCTTTCGAATAATCGCGAACTCGTTCGGGCGCGTCGCGATTTTCTATTAACTCGCGTGTTTGATATTTCATTCCCTATTTTTATGGGAATTTGAAAATATCTTAGCGTTGCGACAGTAGAGTTTCAGTGTACCGAACCGTAACCCCTTTTGTACGGCACGAAATATAATAAAGTGTCAGTAGAGTCATTTTAAATTAATTCGCTCCAAGTTAGATTAGGCTACCTTTGCTACGGATAACGCCAGTAGGATGCGCCACTAGGGCGCATGTCGGGTCTCGATGCGTAGCCACCTCCACGTGGTGAGACCTGGTAATTGGAATTATTTTCCAAACAGAAATCTTTGGAAAATGATTCCAAGCTAAGAGCTACGCACAAAGTTTAAGATATTTCCTATCTCTTGCAAAATTTTCAATGTTCTCTTTGGAATTTGAAAATAGAGAGTAGGCAATATCTGTTTAAATGATATTTGAATGAAGAGGAATTAAGGTAAGTAAGGAAAGGAACGCAGTAAGGAAAGGTAAGTAAGTAAGGTAAGTGTAAGGTAAGTAAAATAATTAAAATGTACTGCAAAGCAGGACAAGTATTGTCCAAGAATTCTTGGAAATGACGTCATTTCTTGGAAGTGACTTGACAAACGACTTCCTTTCATGTCATGTTATCCTGATACAAAGTCGCGAAATTCAACGAAAATTTTACGGCAAGGCTGCAAAGGTATTGACCGAGAATTCTAGGAAATGACGTCATTTCTTGGAAGTGACTCGACAAACGACTTCCTCTCATGTCATGTTATCCTGATGTAAAGTCGCGAAATTCAACGAAAATTTTATGGCGAGGCTGCAAAAATATTGTCCGAGGATTCTTGGAAATGACGTCATTTCTTGGAAGTGACTCGACAAACGACTTCCTCTCATGTCATGTTATCCTGATACAAAGTTGCTAAATTCAACGAAAATTTTACGGCGAGGCTGCGAAATTATTGTTCGAGGATTCTTGGAAATTACGTCATTTCTTGGAAGTGACTCGACAAACGACTTCCTGGCATGTCATGTTATCCTGATACAAAGTCGCAAAATTCAACGAAAATTTTACGGCGAGGCTGCGAAATTATTGTTCGAGGATTCTTGGAAATGACGTCAATTCTTGGAAGTGACTCGACAAACGACTTCCTGACATGTCATGTTATCCTGATACAAAGTCGCAAAATTCAACGAAAATTTTACGGCGAGGCTACAAAAGCATTGTCCGAGAATTCTTGGAAATGACGTCATTTCTTGGAATTGTCTCGACAAACGACTTCCTGACATGTCATGTTATCCTGATACAAAGTCGCAAAATTCAACGAAAATTTTACGGCGAGGCTACAAAAGCATTGTCCGAGAATTCTTGGAAATGACGTCATTTCTTGGAACTGTCTCGACAAACGACCTCCTTTCATGTCATGTTGTCCTGATACAAAATCGTGAAATCTGGCAAACATTTTCTTCGAAACTGCAAAGATATTGTCCACAGCGGTTGCAAAAGTATTGACCACCGAAGCGGCAAAAATATTGTCCACGGTGGCGGGAAAAGTATTGTCCGGTGCCGGAAAAGTATTGTCCAGCGACGGCAAAAGTATTGTCCAGATGCGGCAAAAGTATTGTCCATAGGCGGCAAAAGTATTGTCCAAAGAATTCTTGGAAATGGCGTCATTTCTTGGTAGTGGCTCGAGGAATTAGCTCTTTTTATGTTATGTTATCCTGATACGAAACCGCGAAATCGGCGACAAATTTCAAGCTGAGGCTGCTAAAGTAATGTCCGAGAATTCTTGGAAATAATGTCATTTCTTGGAACTGCCTCAGCAAGCAACCTCCTGTCATGTTATGTTACCCTGATACAAAACGGCGGAACCGGCCGAAAGTTTTTCGACAAGGCTACAAAAATATTGTCCAAGAATTCTTAGAAATGACGTCACTTCTTGGAAGTGGCACGGTGAGCGACCTCCTATCATATCATGTTCTCCTGATACAAAATCGAGAAATTGGCAAAAGATTTCTTGCAGGGGCTGCAAAAGTTTTAACCGCAGAATTCAAGGAAGTTATGCCTATCTTCGAAACGCTGTAAAATTCGAACCACGTGACTTACGCCCACGCAATTTACACACATGACACGTATGCATCTGAGGACTAGTCTCATTCGACCCGCAATCGATTCGGCCTTCATCGAGAAATGTCAATTTTTGCAAATCATTTTGGCTCGGAATTTTTCGATCAAAAATCAGCCAAAAATCTTGCAAGCTCGAAAGCTTCCGATAACCATACGCATGCGTAGAGCACACTGTAAGCTCTCAGATACCAAAAGCTTGCATTCCCAGCTTCATTAGAAAGCTCTCAGCAGCATCAAAAGTAACTCGCTATACGGACATACTCAGTCCTACAGATACTATCTTTAAAACGCTGTAAAATTTGAATCACGTGACCTACACCCATGCAATTTTCACACGTGACATGGATGCATCTGAGGATTAGATTGATTCCATCCGCAATCGATTCGGCCATCATTGAAAAATGTTGACTTTCGTCACTCATTCTCAGACCAGAATTTTACGACCAAAAATCGGTAAAAATTCTCGCAAGCTCGAAAGCTCGCGATAAATATATGCAATTGTAGGGCACACTGTAAGCTCTCATATACCTAAAGCTCGCACTCCCAACTTCGCTAGAAAGCTCGCAGCAGCATCAAAAGTAACTCGAAGTACCGACATTCTGAGTCGTATAATTTCTGCCTTTGAAACACTGTAAAATTCGAATCACGTGACCTACGCCCACGCAATTTTCACGTATGATACGTATGCATCTGAGGATTAGATTGATTTAATCCGCAATCGATTCGGCCCTCATCGAAAGCTGAAACAAGCATCGCAAAGCTGAAACTGCACGCAAAATTCTGATACCATTTTCGTACATAATTTGAACATGAAGAAAACTAGAATTGAAATGTGATCAAAAATATGTAAACATATCTAAGAATATTGTTTTAATAATGTATGCATGTAATTCATAAATTAATTGCGTAAAAGGAAGAAATTAATCACATACCATTAGTATCTCGGTATCAGTTCAAACACACCGTGCAATAATTATTAATAACAAACTAATTAGCATCAAATTATCTACGAAAATAGTATAAGAATGTTGTCTGTAGTTTCAGGTTTACGATGCAACTATAAAAGTTCTTAAATTAATTACCGAAACTTGGTGATTTGTGATTTTTCGCTGCCGAAGCTACTCTATCCTTGTCTAACCGTGATCTGTCCTTGTCTATCACGCGACGTGTCTTCGTCGGCCTCCTCGCTCATTCTGTGCTCCTGCTAGCTAACGCGACTTCCCAGTCAAAATTTATAGACGACGCTTATCGAAAGTCTTTCTCATTGGCTTTACTGGCGCCAATGAGAAACACTTGCGATCAGCGCCATTTATGATGTTTTACTCGAAGATTGAGGAAGTTGTGGCCAGGCTGCAAAAGTATTGTCCAAAGAATTCTTGGAAATGACGTCATTTCTTGGAACTGTGTCGGCAAACTTTGGGTCCAAAATCATAGATCTGTGCTGATCGCAGTTGCTCGATTTTCATCCTCGTCTAACTTATTGTAGGAATCAGTGCCGTATCAATAGATTGCATATGGGGCATATTGAGTTTATTCAACAGAATTAGTACAGTGTATCATATCTGGCTGCATGTTTTTGAGATAAAATGTTTTTTCAATCTTTTACTATATGTACAGTAACATGAAAGATATAATTATTTTACGTAAACAATATTTATTATCAATTTTATCAGTTTGTCTTCACTGGTACTATATTATTTATTACTTAGAATTTGTATAGTATAAATATTACAAACGAAGATCAAAGTAATGAATAAATAACATCGTGTTAATTACAAAGAAGAGATAAATACTTACGTCGTGTGTCTGTATAGTAATGACTAATTGTATTTTTCTTTTTTTTTCGTGAACTGGTTCATGTTAGTTCCATTGGTACTCGGGTTACGTAGCTACGGCACTGTCGCGGCTAGAGCAATGGCTGCGTGGCGGTAAAACCCCGTATTCGAGTTACCAACGAATATTTCCTTGATCTAATCAATTAAAAACTCTTTCGACAATTTTGTTCCATGGTTTCCGCTTCGGAAAAGCCTACAGAACACGATACTTTGGTGCAAATTCGTGTCAGGTAAAGAACTTTTTGTAAAAAACCAATAATATCCGTGGAAAGCACGGTCACCGGCTTATTTTTAAATTTCGATAAACAATTATAATTATTCACAAGCACGGATAATTATAATTATGGACACTGATAGTCTCTAAACACTCTGGCCTAACTTCTAAAACAAGAATAAACTTCCTAGCACTCGTACTTTTTACGTAATAATTTATTTTAGTCGAAAATCGTACCTTTTCAGAGAAAGTCATATTTTTCGGAAACTGTGCATGATAAAGCAATTTTGATTACGGATTCCTGTTCACGAGAGTAAACTCTACAACTATCATCTAATGGATATTACAAATTATAGAGAAAGTTAAAATTTGTTGAACAGCGTAATCAGCTCGATGGCCGACCCCCGGAGCCGCCGGAACGACCATCGCGAAATTGATAATACTACGATTTATGCGGCAAACAGGAGGGCAACGCGTTTATTTCTATCTGGATCACGTGGAGCTTGCGAATATTCGATTTTCGAGATTGGTAGCGCTTACAGCAGCAAGAAACGCGTGTTCCGTATTTGTACGAGCGACGTTTCGTTTCGCTGTAGAGGATCGGTGGATGCGGATGTCGGTGGAGATTCCCGTTGCGGATCGCGCTTCGAGATTGCTGCTTGTTTTCAGAACAAGACGTAAAGGTAAGCGTAAAACGCAAGGAAAAACGGGGCGCGGAGGAGGCGATAATGGAAAGCTGGTTATCGAAGAAACCGTGTAACGCCGTGTAGCAACATAGTCGTAATTACGTTAGCGTTGTTAATTCCGCGCGGACACAGCAGAGATATCGTTAGGCGAGTGCTTACGCGTTGCGATTAAACTTCGTTCTCGTAAAAGACAGTGTTTTTCCAGGAGCGAAACGAGAAGAGGCAGTGTTTCCTACTTATCTGACCGCGGTTAATCATCCCTCTCGATCGTATCGCGAATCACGACTGGTTCTGTATAACGTACTATGCGTGGTTGAAAAGAAGTCAGCTGAGAAACTTGTAGCACCGAATCCCCACCAACCCATTCATTCTAACATCATGACAGAAGAGTAGAGTAAAGCGCTTCCCTTATTGGCAGAACTGAT
The DNA here is from genome assembly GCF_001483705.2 of Eufriesea mexicana. Classification (NCBI taxonomy): domain Eukaryota; kingdom Metazoa; phylum Arthropoda; class Insecta; order Hymenoptera; family Apidae; genus Eufriesea; species Eufriesea mexicana. The sequence continues at coordinate 269,751 of NW_016914697.1, forward strand.
CCCTTCCTATTAGCCCGGTCATAGAACACCATGTGACACAAAAAAAGCGAACGAAGCAACGAAATAAACTGGAACAGACGTCACAAATAGATGCAAGAGCCTAGACTCATCCCAAAAGCATATTAATTTCAGATTCTTCCGATAAACGCATGAATATTTGCAATTACTAATTACTAATTAGCATCTTGATTAACTTTTCATCGCATTATGCAGCAAACGTGCTGTACTATACATATATTTTTGATATTTATGGACTATAATCTAAGGAACGAAGTGTACTTACGTACTGTAGAGGCACGTTCACCACGATCGACTGAACGAGTGTTTATTTTCTTTCACTCATTCCCAAAGATCGAAAGCCCGAGTCAAAGTTTATTCCTCTACTACCAAGTTTATTCCTTTAATTATAATTCCAGACAACGGTTTATATTCCTTTACTACTATAGAGGGTCCTCCCCCACGGATTGTTGAGTGTCGACTGGTCCGCAGGTATCCTCGATGTGGCGGTAGTGCTAGAAGGAACGAAAGGGAAAAGGAAGGGATGAGCGTTTCGTCCCGGGTCTGCTAGTGGACTCATCAGTGAGGCTACCCTAGCAGGATACAATTAGAAGATCTGGAGGTTATATATATAGGAATTGGAGGTTTTCCGAGGACTTGCGAGAAAGTCCTCGAACCTCCTTGAAGTTGGGATCCATCCAGTGGCAAGGGTGAGAAGGATGGCAAGGATGGATGCTACACTACCAGCGTCCCACGACTCGCTGACGCCTTGCCCTCCCGAAATACCACTCGAGCTAACCCTTAGTAAAAGATTGAAAATCCTTAATAGACTTACAGACAATTATCCCGAATGCAATTGAACCTTCACCTCCATTAAAAACCCTAAACTCTATATGCCTATTTTCTTCATTTACCTTCAAAAACCGAAGGCCCCTGTCTAGGAGACAATAGCTTATTTCGTTGCGACCAACATTCCACGACTCGCGGATATCTAAATCTCCTCAATACCATCCGAGCTAACTCCTAATAAAAGGATTAAAATTCTCCAAGAACGGAAAACAAGTTTATCAAATTTGTTTAAACTTCCACCTCCATCGAACTTCATACAACCCTCCAACCAACGTGCCACCAGTAGTAAGAAATGCACCCATCACTTACACGCCGTGTTAACCAATCACAATAACCTCCGAATTTATAAAAACACGAAGACACGAAAGCTCAGATAGAAACAAACCGAGAACAGTACCTCAGACACATTTACTCTTGTATCGCATTGAATAAAGTCTTACGAATCTTGTCGACTAGTTTGCGTTCGTAAAAGCACGTAATCTTCATTTGATATTTTCGTCCCAAAGAATTCTAGGAAGAAACAGCGAGAACGCTGTGAACCTTTGTTCTTGCCAGAGAAATTCGAGGACGTTTAATATCTCCGAACCCGGTGCCAATAGAAGCACGGGGATATCTTGGACAAGATTAGAGCCGTGGCGAAATGCCATACTCTCTGACTCGTGGACACGCGAATCGCTCTGAGGACAGTCGAAATCGCGAAATAATTCGCGGGTGATCCGGGGGAATTTCGGCGGTGCTTACAGTCTGGCGTACGTAAGTACCAACTGATTCGATTCGCTTTACACTTAACGAATTAACGGCGTTGATTGGCTGCTTTGTGGCAGGCTTTCAACGTGGGATTTGCAGATACTGGGTTACGCAAGCTCAGCATAGGGTAACGTGTCTCCTCCCGTCTTCACCCGGCCACCTAACCCCCTGTCTGTTCAACCCTCCCGCGCTCACCGTCCCTGTCCCGCGCACTGCCTCTCTTATTCTATTCATAAGTATGCGCGAATTAATTACGAGACCCTCTCATTTGCGTCAGTTATTATGAACTTCACCGTAAGACCATTACTGAATTACAGGCGGAGTCTGGAGTGGGCTGCATGCGGCTCGATGCTCGCGCACCTCACGCGAGACAAAATCGAAAATGCATCTGTAAACAGTGGGGTCAGACCCCTTTTTTTTTTCTCCACCACCCTCTACTTCTTCGCGCATTACCTCTCCCCTTCTCTCCCACCCCCTCTCCCCCTCTCTCGCTTTTTTTTCTTCCCGTTTTGCGCGTGTGCGTCGAGCCACTCGATGTTAATGTATGCGAAAAGTCTGAGAGCAATCGATCGATCGTTTCGCTCTATCTGCGTTCCACGCGCCTTCCTACTAGCTAGCATCCCCTCTATAGAGCGTGTTTACGAGGAAACGCGTTTCGATCGTTAGATTTTACCGGGATGTACGCGATCTACGATCCGAAAGGGGAGTAAGAGGGATTCGCTTGCACGGGGTCGGAATGGAACGGTCACGCGGACGTTTATACAGCGTGTCAATGGGAATTATTGGTATAATTCGGACGAGGGTGATGCTTACGGGACTATGCTCGCTGATTTGCGCGTTGATTCGATCGGATATCGAGACAATCTATAGTTTTGTCCACTTTTTCCGTCTACACCGACGAACGACGAAAAACGAAAGTGAAAGCTCGTCGCTGAGAAATTAATTTTTATTAACGAAGGAAATTTTGTGGTACTCGCGAAGTACGCGGATACATAAGAGGCTCCCGTAAATTTATTAGCCAATTACACCCCCATTTCGATAACACCCCGTAGCACAGGCTTCCGCACCAAGAATAAAGTTTAAATCATATTTAATCGTCCCTTCGTTTTTCCCTCTTTCTTCCATAACTCGGACATTCGGTGGTTCAACCACCACCACCGCCACGGTTCAGGTTGACCGTCCGTTTTGAAATCATTTGCAATTAAAAGCGGACAAGGACCGTGCCAGCGTGGGCTCGTTAATGTAGACGCGTTTTCGCCGATTTACCCACGGATTCCACCGGTGGCGAATGTACCCTGACCTGATTCTACTTTCGAATCTATCTTTAAATCTCGGCTACAGCGCACCACGCTCGGAGGATGCTCGCGTATCTGGCCGTGCTAACGAACCCCCGGCAAGAAGACAGCCACACCAGAACCGGTTCATCCAATTTCCTTCCCTCCCTCCCCTATCGCCCCGCCAGCTTTGAATAGTTTCAATGTGTCAAATTTAAAAGACATTTAAGTTTTCTGAAATCGCGTTTCGCGACTCCGTCGTTCGTTAAATTCCGCGCCGCGACCAACTCGCCGATTGTTCGCCGCTCGTCGAAGCGGAACGGGACGACGAGCACGCGTTCGAAACATCGAATTCGGCTGCAGTGATACAAAAATTGATGGCGCTTCTGGACACAGAAATGGCGCGCTATTCGCGCTCTCTTTCTCCCGTCCTCCTTTTCTTTTTGTCCCTTCGCGTTTCGCTTTTTGTAATCGTTATCTCGTATCGCCGAAATGTATACGCAGAGAGAAAGAAAAGGAAGAGAAGGACGAAAATGGTAGTTTATTTCGGCAGGAATAAATTTCCCAATTTTCGCGTGTATTTCGGGCGCTTCAAGGAGGACGCGCGCGTTATTTGTTCGACCAGTGTGTTCCATTATATAATACAAACAAAAAGGTGCTCGCGCGTCGAGGTGGATCGAAACACGGTTGTATCGTGTTCGAATTCCAATCTCGTACACGCCTGCTCGTTTTTAACCGTTGGTTAATTATCGAAACCGCGGCGCTGTTAGGGAGATCGACCGATAGCGAGACCGAGAACACGTGTCACCGGCGGGGACCTGGACCTCGATTGTGTCAAGACCGATCCGTCGATGCGAGTAATTGTTCGAGGAAAATCTTAAGACGCAATCGCGTTAGTCGGTCGAGCGAGTTATTAACGCGATTCCGGCCTTCGGAGCGGAGAAATCGGTCGAAGAGTCGTACACGCGTTTCTCTTCGGCCAACGATCCGATCATTTACCCGGCATATTTGAAATTTCCATCCTGTATAACCTGCCTTACCGGGAACTTACGCTTTTCGAGTACGAAACTCTCGTTAGAGAGGTCGACGAATGGATCGGAGCTTTGAAACGGAACGGAGTTATGAACCGATCGAGGATCTCCCTCGTCCCTATTATTTATTCAGTATCGGTACATATCTGTACGCTGCCTGGGCTTGAATATTTTATAGAAACCATTGCCCGTGTCGGCGCTTCTCGTGCCATGATACGAGCCGGATGCGCGTTGACGATCGGACGAATCGCGTAAAATCGATGAGAAACCGTCGAAGGCGTCGAAGGAGACCCTTTTTAGCGGATTGGCGAAACCGCACGATCGGGCTTGGCTGGATGGAAAGAAAAGCACCGGTGGCGTGGTTTGTTACGCTGGAATTTTCTCCTATTTCTTTTTTTTCCCGCTTTTTTCCCTTCTTTTTTCCAACCCCGACGTCCATGCCGGTCGGATCGGCCGTCTTAATTAACGAACGATTTTTGCTGATAGCGAGCGAATGAAAAGGATACCGCGGAGACTTGGAAGCCGGACGTTATATAGAATCGATGGGTACCTCGTCAAAGGGCCCGAGGCTTCCTGACTTCTGTTTAATTTTATAGCTTATCCATTCATCGGCTGCCTTCCAGCCTCCACCTACCGCCATTCGAATAAGGAACCTGACCACGGCCAGACCAACTCGCTTCACTTGCAATTAACCAGGTAAAAACTTCCGGCGCATGACCGACGCATTCACCAGCGTCGATTAAAAAACGTCACGCTGGCTGGTTTAACAGAAACGAATTCGAACTCGCAAGACCGAGTGGTATCGAGTCTCGCGATTATCGGAATCTCGTACAGGAGTCGCGTAAATGGTCGGTATTCGAGTTTCCATCCGCGAAATCTGCATTCATCTGAAAGGGGAAAATACACGCTCGCGATGTACGCGTGTACGGGTATAATACATCGGCGATTAAAAACAGGGACGAGTCGCGATTCTTCGAGCCGGGCCGCGATTTCCCTACGACGTCCCGGTATCCCGTTTCATCCATCATCATTATCCCTCATCTCGCGAATCCTCGTTTAGAACGTCAAACACCGAGTCGAAACTTCTACCCATATTTTCCTCCCGCCGTTCCCCTCCCGCTCTCATTCCAGTCTGGATTTAGCCCCGAAAGATTTTCAATCGTAACCGACATTCCATCATCCTCGAACGCATCACGACCAACGGTCTGCAGGTGTGGACATCGGCTATGAGTAAAACGGTTGCTCCTCTCCTCCAACCTCATTGTTCCATTCCCACCCCTCGTCCTCCCGCCCCCGCCACCCTTTTCCACCCCGCCGTCCCCTCCCTTGCTTCTCTTCTTCTCATTCCGATCGCCGAGTAGCCCCCTCTTCTCCTCTCTTTCTCGCATCGAAAGTGGACACATGCTTGGCCCTAGTCACCGTCCCTACGAATTCCAGGGATCAATGCGTCGGTGCACCAAAACGCCTGCGCCACCCCCGTCAACCCCACCACACCTACACGCCGCTTAGCCGAGCAGCAGCAGCACCACCACCACCAGCACCAACACCAGCACCACCACCAGCAGCAGCAGCAGCACCACTACCACCACCATCATCATCAGCAGCAGCAGCAGCACCACCATCAGCAGCAGCAGCAGCAGCAGCAGCAGCAGCGCAGCAGCGACAACGGTGGCGGCGGCGACGACGACGACGGTGGCGGCGGTGGAGGCGGCGGTGGTGAGGGTGGTGGGAGTAGCGACGGCGTCGACGGCGTCGCTGGTGGTGGTAGTGGCGACGGAGGCGATGGTGGAGGTGGCGATGGCGGTGGTGGCGGCGGCAGTGGCGGCGGCACGAACCTCACAAACACACCCACGCGACATCATCGTCCGCACGAGTACGTAAAAGTACGTAGACCCCAAGGATGCCGGTGTGTAAGAGTACTGGTGCATAAGACCGGCTAGTCGCGACTCGTCCGTGTACCAGCTGTTGGTCGTGTGTGAATTTCCTCCTGGAGTGGAAATTCACTCTCTCTCTCTCTCTCTCTCTCTCTCTCTCTCTCTCTCCCTCTCTCTCTCTCTCTCTCTCCCTCTGCGAGCACAGAGCAGCATAGAGCAGCACAGGCAACCAGAGACCCTTCTCTCTGCTTTCCCTTCACCTTCTCTCTACCTTCTCGCTACCTTCTCCGACGTATCGCCCCTACCGAGCCACGTAAACCACCCCCTAGTCCCTCCACTCTCGCACAAGAGAATCCACGTCCCTTTTCTCCCTCTTCGAACGATCTCTCCTACAACGGCGAGAGGGCGCTCCCCTCTCTCTCGATGTGCGCGGTACCCGAGCCTCGGAAATTCTGAAAGCGGTTCGCGCCTGTGCAACTCGCGCGGGGGTGGCAAGGGACCGAAAATCGAGGTGAAAGGAAACTCCGCGGATCCGGCCTAAGGGTCTCTCCTAGGGCTGGTGCGTATATCGGTTCTGGCTAGAATTTTTCGTCGCGCGTCGCTCGATACGTCCGACCGAGAGATAAGGGAGCCGTTACCGAACGTCGTGGAACGATCATCGCGAGTAGTACGCGTCGTGTTGCCGCGTCTCTGGCCCCGTTACTGCTTGCGAGTACGCATAAACACGCACACACGGATTACGGCCGTGTACAACCGCGTTCGTCGTGCACGAGAATCGGTGTGCGACCACAGTGACACATCGCGATACGTTCGGATTTACGTACCTCTCCGTGGCCTGTCGCTTTTCCCTCGTTTCTCGCCCCCCTCCCGTGTGCTTGACCCGAGCGGTACGCTGTACGAGAGAGGTAAAAAGCTCTCTCTCTCTAGCGCGACGCTGAACAACGAACCGAGGGACGAAACCGTGGGACGAAATCGTGCAGGAGAGAAAGAGGACATTTACACGAGACCTCCGATACCCGTCGACGACTCGGCGGCAGACTTGTTCGATCGCAGTGGTGGTGGTTTCTTCCTCGCGTGACACACTTTTGTCGCGAGAGAAGAGAAACTCTCTCCTTTGCCAGGCCTCGCACGAACCTGTGCGAACACCAACACGGACTGTCGTCGCGTATATCTGTCCCGTGTGCGAGAAATCATCGTAATAGCCAGTCAGTGATAGTTTGCTACTGTGTATCGTGAATGTGCGGTATCGTGAACAGTGACCATTCGGAAGAAAGGAAGAGTTCTTTTGGTGCTTGACTGAGAGAGAGAGAGAAAGAGAGAGAGAGAGAGAGAGGAACAGGGAGAGAGAAGAGACCGTTGTCTCTAATCTTTCGTTCGCCTGGGATAATTCGCGAGGAAGAGAAAGGGATAAACCCCGTGGACTAGTGACTAGCAGAGAATCGTGATTGTTCAGTGATTTCTGGCCTGTGCCATTTACGAACTCGCCAGGATTTTCCGTTAAACACCAGGTGGTTCGCGAATCTCGAATACGGGGGTATCATGTATCCCCGATTGCAGCCCTCCTTTGAGGGTTAGATTCGCCGATTTCGCGTCTCGGCTTCTCGCCGTCTCGTCTTAATTCTGCGCTGCTGTGTAATCGTGCACTCTGGAACTAGACTGAACTACGTCTTCTTAAGGACTTCCAATTTCGACGCAAAGAGCTGGTCCCACCGAGGACTAACCGTGTACCACATCCCCGCGCTGAAAGTGAGTCTCACGCTTTGATGCTACCCTCCGTCTACCACCTCGCCCAGTTGCTAGCTGAGTTTGCATCGCGTACAGCTTTAAGACGGCCGTAGCCCGATCGAAACGAGAAACCCTCTGGATTTCTTTAGACCTTATACATTCCGTTTTATGATTTTCCACGATCAGCCTATCGAGAGGAGACCGTTACTTACGAGTAACAAAGCGTACCATTTAATGACGTCGAAACTCGATAACCCGCGTCCGTGGATTTATTAAAATTTAATGAACCGCGTCGTATCGAGATATCGCGTATATATATATGTATCTCTTGCTATCTCCTCTTGCATCTCCCTTCCTCTACTCGCTGCTCTTATTTATCTTTTTCCTTTCTCTTTCTTTTTTCTCCTTCTTTTTTTTTAATTCTCCCGAGTCAGGAACGAGACAACGGGACGCAGTTAATGGCATTCTAGAGTAAGACGAAGGAAATCCAATTTATCCGTCACTTTGTCGCGTCTAAAATCCCGAAGGAAGTTCAACCGTGTCGACTGGTTTACGACGAATTCGATCAACAAAGTGAAACCTTATTTCGTGCCAGCCTCGTGTGTTGGCGAATGATAATGCGTTTATCCGCGCGCATTCGACGTGCTCGTAAGGCTTTCGCGATTGTGCCGCCTTTTTTCCACCTAATTATCCGGAAACGTTGCAATCGAGATCCTAAACTTCTGACTGTTCCCCGTCGACGAGGTGAAACTTCCGTTCTCTACCAGAAATATCAAACTTGCGACGATACTGCTATTCTTATGGTTCTTCTCGAACGAATTTTATCAAAAGCATCTACCGAGACCATTAGTTTCTTCTTCTTTCCCATTTTTCTCCTTTTTCTTATTTTTAATAGAAAAGTTAATCGCGAGAGAGTACCCTAAAACAGATTTGTCCCTAAAGATTGCGTATTAGCGGCGCTACGATACTCGACCCACCGAATCACGTAAACGTTGATCATGATTAATTAGAAGATCGCAAGATACGGGCTAGTTCAATAATCCCGGAAAATTAACGCAACGCGATGGCCGATAAACTCGCGACGCGCTATCCGAGATAAAATCCCTTGCGAATGGTTGGAAATTTTCGCGAAACAGAAAAGGAAGGAAAGAGTAGGGGAAAAGTGGCGAAACGTCGAACCGTATGCAAATTCCGCTCCCGCTAATGAACTTTCTCCGTACCCGCGACATATTCATTTCACGCGCGTTAATTACACGTAATTTTCTAAATGCAAATGCCCGCGGATCGTCGAATATATGCATATTCGTGATTCGACTCGGCAGACAGAGCCAAGCGTTCATTGAATTTCGTTCTCCCTTGACTTTCGTCTTCGAGGGTTGTTCAACAATTCGTTATTTATGCAAATTGCCTTGGACCTTCGGGGGTTTCTGCTGAGATGGAAAAAAATTCCTACGTGGCACAAAGGGATCGAGAAAATTGATGTACTGCCACGGAAGATCCTCTTAACCTCGCGTAGCACAATCGTGTATTCGACTTGCTAATTCGATATTCCATCGTCTTTTGTTGCGCAGAAATCAAATTCCTCGATGTTATCCTCAAACGGGGTAACACGGTCTACCCTCATGAGCAGAAAATATCGTCGAACGCGGGTGGCTTTGAGCACGTCAATTTGGTTACGTGACCAAGATAGACCTCTGTGTCGCGAAACATTTTCGTTGAAGAATTACGTAGACACGTTTTCATGGCGATGGGAAAATGATCGGAAATAGCTGCGTCGTTTTTGCCATATGCGAAGCGTCCTTTGAACAGATAGCAGAAGGAACCGGCAAGGAAAAGGAATAAATCCCGACCGATTTATAGCACGCTTAACCCGTTTAGGGCGATCAATCGTACGGTGGGAACGAATCCGCGTGACCATTACCTGCGTCGAAATGGTATTCTCGTTAAAAATGGCGAATAACGAAACGAGGAAGGGTTGAAAATCCGCGTGGAAATCTGCCGTTCTGCACAGGAAGGATACCCGCGACGCTGACATAGGGATCGGAGCGATGCTTTGATATCTAATCGGGCGTTTTGGAAACGGCGATAGGCCGAGACAATGACGGAAGCGGAACGCCGGAAATTAATGTTTTCCGGCAAAATCGGGCTGATACCCGGAAAGCACGTTTACGAGGCGCAATTATAAAACAGCTCGGACGCTGAAGGCCGTCAGGCCGCCATAAATTCACACCCTACGATCGGGTAAAGCCTTCTTCTCAGCATGCGACGTGCCATTGATCATGGTAGATAGGTAACTCGCGTGGTCGAGGGTTCGAGGCTTCGTTCGACGTAGTTACGTTAATTTCTACGAGGCGTCCCAGTTTTCCACGAGTTGAGCTCCCGCTCGGTTCGCTCGCTCGCGGTGCCCTTCCAGCTACAGCCAATGCTGTCAGGAAATTACGGGACGTCGTTTGTGTTGTGTTGACAAGCGATCCTTCTCTTTGTTACGCCACCCTCTTTTACACCACCCCCCATATGCCGCTGGATCTCTCCACACCCCGTTTCATTCCCACCCCCGTGTCATTAGTCTTCGTGGCCGAGCATCCCGCTCGTTCTACCCTTCTTTCCTATCTCCGTCTTCCTCTAATCTCAATCTCGCTCCGATCCTCGCCTCGAACCCCGACTTTCGGTGTTGGTCGGCCAGCCAGTCCAGATTGAAAGCGAATCGGATATTTATTAACACCGCCGCGACGATAGACGCCTCGTCCCCGGAAGTCTTAATCGTCCCGGCCATCCCGAGCGTGTTGAATTCGTACACCATGGGGGACCGAAGCCGAGATAACGCCTCTGGCGTGCGTGTGGTCGAGGGTGTTTACTGCTGGAAGCTACGAAAGGGATTAAGAACTTATGACACTCCACGACGGTGCTTTTGCCGGCCTGCGCCAGGGTAAACATTCTCCCGTTGGATCATCGAAACGCTCGCTCGGGGTGAATTAAATTCGCCGTCTGCGTTTCGCGATGGCTATTTGGTCCCTGTACCAAGTACGTTGTTAGCTATAGGACCAGAGACGGTTCCTGTCTAGGGCGGAGAATTAAAGACGTTTCGGTGAGCGACTTTGAATAGACCACGAGTTTCATCGACCGCTGCGATTGTTGACTGCCAACTGGGGTAGGGGGTGACGGTGAACGAAGATGAATAAAATAAGAGGATGGCGGTTCCTTTGACTATGCAACTGCGTAAAATTCTCCGGATGAAATCGTTTCGTGGTACCGATCAGGGTGCAGTGCCGGTGAAATCGTACGGTAAATGCATTTTCGTTAACGGCGATTGGCACTGTCTGAGACGATACGTCGATACGTCACTTCGTGCTCGATTTCCAGCGGAACGATCGAAATAATAGGAATAGCCGTGGAATTTTGAGTAGGCGAGAAAGAGGGAAATGTCTGACGCGATTGTTCCGCGAAATTGGAATATATTTACGGGCGCAAATGGCAACCGGATGCATAGAAATTCTGAATTGGATAGGTCGAAATACTTGCGAGGAGAACTGAAATTGACAATAGGCTGCTATTATTATAATGGATACCGGACGAATAGAAAAGGCGAAATTTCCCGTCTTTTTCCCCCACTTTCTGTCCCTTTATCTGTCCTTCTTCAATTTTTTTGTTCCCTTTTGCATAAAACGAGAGGTGGAAAACGCGAAGCTCGCCCGGCATTTTGACGGGTCGATGGAAAAAAGAAGCGGCAAACAACAAGATAAATCGGCTTGTTAAAAAAGTACCAGGCGGAAATTTCTGCAGCAAGTGAACTTTAAACGTATTATTAGTTCGCCGTCGAATATCGCGCTCAGAAGTTATGCAAATAACAATGCGCAGGATTCCGATGTGTCCGTGTGAGTGTGCACGGATGCGTTCGTATATCCGCGCACGTGATCCCGCTTTCTATAAATTAATAATTTTTTTCCACACCCTACCAAGGATACTTTTTCCTCTTCTCTTTTTCCCTCGTTTCGCTTTTTCACCTACCTTTGTCTGTCTGTCTGTCTCTCTCTCTCTCTCTCTCTCTCTCTCTCTCTCTCTGTCTATCTCTCTCTCTCTTTCTCTCTTTTTCACTCGCTTTTCATTCGTTTCTTTTTTTTAATAATCTCGCGAAAAAGGTTTCATAATACCACGGCAGCGAGTTTGCAGCTAACAAATTGAGTGTTATTAAAAAACGGAAGCATCTTCTTTCGCCATTTTGTTCAAGTCCGCAGCTGCAGCGCGCGAACCATGACGATAGGTCGCGTCGCGAGGTCTCGCGTTCGGATGTACCAAGATATGATAATGCGAATTGTAAACAGATATACCGGGATAAACAGGCCTCCATTGATCCGTGGCAGCATGGTGCCAATGAACTTTACTCTGAATCGTTTAATGATATCCCCAGGCCATTACAGGCAATCATTGCAAGAGTCGAGCGTGAAATTTACAAGGTTTCATTAGGGCCGCCGGAACTCGCTGAACATACAACAGCAGACCGCTAATAATCAAATTAACCGGCCCGTTTTAAATTCCCTAATACGCGACGTTCTCGAAAATTGCACGCTTTCACACGGTTTAATCGACACTCGATCGTTCCCCGCGTCAATTTTGTTTCGCCATCGCCGTTCCGTGCATAGTTGTGCGCCGTTCTACCGGCGTAACGCTGGGGGTTGGAGAAGAAGAGGGCTGGCGGCTGAGAAACGCGAATTATTTCGCGTGCCTCGTTTAATATCTGCCGGAGATAAAGAAGCGAACCGAGCCGGGCAGAGTGTACTTTTAAATAACTTTTCAGCCGAGCAGCCTCGTTATAACCCGCGGTTGAATAAACGCTACACGGTGCGCGTATTAATTCGAGAGTTACTCGATGGTATTGTTACGCCGTATCATTCGAAATGGCTCGTTATAACGTTACAACGTTCCTACCTTCTCGCGTACTTTCGCGACAGCTCGCGTTACGAATTTCGCTCGTATTTGTCCCGTGACAACTGCCTCGGCTGCTCGGGATCGAACCGAACTCGACGAGTCGTCGAAGCGAAACAAAGAACCGCTCGAAAAATTATGGAAATCGCGAGACAATGGGATCGGTCAACGTCCCTCCCTCGGGCCGATCACTCGAATCGCGTTAAACCACGGTTAGCGTTCGTACCTTGCTCGGTAACCAATCGAGAATTCTCTCTCCCCCCCCTCTCTCTCTCTCTCTCTCACTCCCCCTCTTTCTCGCCGTGTAACCATCTACGCGGTCGGTCTGAATCCAAGAAATCGGCTAAAACCCGTCGAACCCGGGCTAATGTCGGAGAGAACGGTTGATTCCGGTGGAACGCAAAGAAACTTCAGTGCTTCCGGCGAACAATGCGACTTGCCATTGTCGAGATCCCGTTTTCTGGGCTGGCCGCTGCCGTGATCGATCGTACTCGTCACGATCCCGGGGCAGCATAATGAAATTTATCAGGTCGATCACGGCCAGAAACGTTGCATGTCAGCGACATCGGCACGGCCGTGTAACGAAGGGCGCGGCGTGGTCTGCGTGAGACCATTAACCGAGAATTTCATGATACGCTTCATTGCACTAATCCAATTTAATTAGAACGGCTCGGATAATAAGCCAGTAACGACACACTTTGCTCGTTAATAACGATCAGACGCTCGGGCCACGGAGCTCGCCGAGAGTCATCCGACGTTTTATCGGCCATCGTCTGTCTTCCTTATCCGGTATATCTACTACTGCGTGATGTACACTCGCGGGATTATGTAATCCGGCTAGGATCTTTGCTCTTTTCCACCTGGATTTCCACGATTGGCCCGAGTCTCCGTGGCGTACGCCAAGATCGCAGATTATGCATGTATAGGGAAGCGTGCAACGTGCGGGGTGCAAATAGGGTGGAATCGCAAGTGGCGAGCAGAGAATTGCGTGTTAGAGCGATGATACTCGCGGTCGGGACAATGCGTGTTAGATTTTGGAATATCTCGAAGCAGAGTTTCGAAGAAGATGAAGAGATATCGCGGGGGATTAAATTATCGAAAGCACTGTATGGGATTTGCTAGAGTTTATTTTGCACGGGGGGTGTCTGAGCCGAGAATACCATATATCGCTCTTGAAAAATGTCCTGCCCTGTACTCTGGTCGCCAACGAACTGTCTACACTTCTTCCAAACCTGGCCCAAGCATCGTGATCCGTGCATCCGCGAGTCACGGGGGGTGGTCGCAAAGACATAAACCAGGCCCCCATTGACACGGGACCCTCGACGTGGCTACGCGTGGAAAAGTATCTTTCTTTTCGTCACTGGGGATGCGTCCCTACAAAGATCTCGATTCCGACGCGAGGTACCTCTGTGAGCCTGGACAGTAACTCGAAAATAGCCTGTACAGCGACTGATTAAAGAGAAACAGAGAGAAGAAAATAATTGAAATGGAATGGAAACCGAATGGAACCTAATATCTCCTTAATCTTATTTTATTTACGTTTCACTGCACCGTTGCGTTTCGTTGCCGTATTGTTGTAGTCGGGAACAATCGTTCTGTTTACAGCGAAAACTGCAGCCTAGTCTTCGGATTAAAGCGAGATGCTACAATCAGCTACCACTTGTTTTCGTAGAAAACAAAATTCCCGGTGCAGTTAGCGGCTCGGCGAATAGGTTTCGAAACGTATTACTCGATAGCTTCATCGGAGCTAAAGACCCTAACGGCGGGGTGATCGTCCCTATCAGGAATCCAAGAGCACGCGCTGATGAAACGTGTCGATAAAGCACGTTGACGAGGATCGACTTTTCCGTTACTCGAAAAGGCATTAAGTCGTATCTGTATCAAATTCATCGAGAATCTCGATGCATCCTAAGAGGTTTATCTCAACGATTAGTCGAGACGAACCTCTTACCGATCCGTCGAGATCTCGAGAACGCGACGACGAAACGATCCATGGACGACACGCTCGCATCGCGGAAACCACGAGACGAAGTTGCAGAGTGACGTTGGGGTAGGACGAAATTAGGTTCGGAAGATAGGAAGGCCGCGGATAGACTAACTAAACGTAATTGATTCGATTGAAGCAGAAGTGATGGATGAGGAACGGAAAATGTATCGAATGCGGAAAAAGCGGCCCGGTATTATATATAATGATACATAACCGTTCCAGAAACGAGGACAAAAGTGATATCCGACCGCGGGGAATTGATATTATTTGCTGACAAAATTGCAGCATTTTTCAGATGTTTTATTTTAGTCGCGCTTCGCGTCGAATAAACAAAGCCGGTGTTTCGAAACATTTTAAAAGGAGCGTCAATTTATTTGCCCCGGCTAAATGACATTTTCGTTTAAACGTCGGGGATAAACAAACGTTTAAATAGCCTCCTTGGAGATGTGGCGATCGAAACGCTCGCCAGTAACCACGGGAATTTGTAAGTAGCCTTGCGAGAAGGGAACATTTACGTAAATAACGCAAGTGCGAACGTAAACGATAATTATCGCGGCGATTCTTCGATTAAAAGCGGAGATTTCGAGAGGACGCTGCGAATTCGAACAATGGCGGAATTTTTGCGGTAATAAACGAGCTGGCTGGCAGGAAACCGCGGTGCAATAAGTCACGTTCCGAGGGCGCCGCGAAATCGGCGAAAAAGAGGCGCACGGTCGATTTCTCTTCGGTGCATAATGCCTGGTATTAATTTAATGAGTAGTAATTACCACGCACACGGCGACGGCGCTGAACTCGCGCGAGCGCGCGCACGCACACCACCGCCTTTGTGCAATAAGCATTACGCGGTATCGGTTTTGAATTTCTGTTATGCGATAACCAACGCGAATAATGACCGGGCCGCGCGATTTCATGCGGTAACGATTGATGGTATTATAATTTTAATAGGAAATGAAGCGAAAATAGTCGGGCAGCAGGCGTGTCTCGTATTTCACCGGAAGGGGTTGAACGAGGCAGAAGGGTTTCTCTCCGCCCGACAAGGATCGAAATTGCTCGTCGTCGCCGATTTTCCACGGCCGTCTCGAATCAACGGGCTATGAACGTAACCAGACGAATCGCGTTTCAGCCGGCTGTGCCCGACTTCGGGATCCGACTTCCATTTTCTGCCGCGTGTACCACGCTGGCGAACCTCGGGGCAGGAACGTGAAACGAACCTACACGGACGTTATTCGTGTCACTGAACCTAACGACGCTCGTGAACGACATTGGATGAAATTCGGGATTTCTCGATGGTAATCGGCGTTATGTGTAAGAAGAAGAAACAGTTGGACCGGCGTGATTCGGCTCGATAAGGTTTTATTAATGCGTCCTACGCGAGAGACTTGCTTCGTTTCGATCCGAGAGAGATAAAGTAAATTAAACGGCGGGTTTTGCGCGCGTATCCTCGATAATATTTGAAACGAGTTTCGAATTTCTAGCTTTTAGTTGGAAGAAAAATAAGAAGGGAGAAACGGAGCGGAAAAAAAGACGCGAGATACGTTGTTGCGAAAATTCGTAAAAGTCGAAAATCGGGCTAAGGAGGACATCGAGTTATTTCTACCTTCCTTTTACATGGATCGACATTCGTGGTTGTAAATGTGGTAAAACAAACGCGCGAGATATCCCGTCTAGAAAAACATGGAACTGTGGACTTATCTCGAAATACTCGATCCACAAAGGGGTTAAAACGAAGGACTATGGTATCGGTAGCGAGTGCGAATGCGGAGGCTTCAAGAGTGACGTGAAAAAGGAGAATCTCGTTAAATCCCTTAATACCTTGGCGAATCTTCTTTGTCTGGCATCGAAAACACACGGAGACTTATAAAGGTCGAGTAAAATGATAACTCGCTCGTAATTGCTATCAAATTAAACAAACGCGAGGAACGAAATAATACGCGCTCTCGAGGTGGAGAGAAAAGAAAAGGGAGGGAGCAAAAAAATACGGAACGGGTAAAACGGTCGTTACTTTGTTTCGAAATAAGCATGGTCGAGAAGTGGCGTGCGCGCCTCGTGCCGCCGAGGCGGGATGAAAAATACAACAAAGAGTCGATGTTTCTCGCATTATTCGTCAGAGGTCAAGCGAAAAGGAGACGACCACGTCGCGTCGGGGGCCCGAAGCTTAGCCTCTTCTTCGTAGCCATTCCGGAACTTTATTTCCCCGAGGATCGCTCCGACGGAGTTTATCGCTGGAGGTAACGTTGTTCCACGGTTTTATACCGTTTCCCATCTCCCCGCCACTCGCTTCTCTTCTCCCTTCTCCTCATTCCGTTATTTCTATCATCTGCATTTATTCCGTTGGTCCATCATCGTCGTTAACCTTCGTCGTCTTTAGTCAGCGTCCTTCCGCCTATCTCGACCCGCACATCTGTCTGCCTGGCTTTCGACCTGCAATCAAGATTTCGGAATATCAAATGCTGTTTGCTTAGGATAAAAGACCAGGAATCGAAGGGCTGTGGAGGCAGCTTCTTCGATTCGGTTTCTCCGTCGCCTGCTACGACGCTCGACGTTGTCGGTCGTCGAGGAACGTCGAGGGACGTTCCGCCACCTGGCGTAATCAAGAACACCCTTATTGGCCGTTCGTGGCATAGTTCCGGGGCCAGGACCACCTTTCGCGAGTGGCATTAACGCGACTCGAAAACGCGAAACACTTGGGGATAACCTACTTCGGGAACAACGTGGACCTGGCGTAGTTTTGAACGAGTCGCAACTTCCTCACCCTCAGCCGCCCCCGTTTGCAACCCCTTCGCCGCCTCGCCCCGCGGGGCATTCGTTACACCAATTTCTCCTGGTATCGTCGGTTAATTGCGCGAAATTAAGAGGCTCCGTTTATCGAGTGCCGTGCCGCTAATTTATCGACGCTGCCGCGAAATTTCGCGAACGTCGCGATGTCGGGGCGCCGAGGGACACGGGGTACTTCCTCCAACCGATGCGGCGGCGCGACGCGACGCGTCGGTCGTCCCGAGATATCGTCGAGAGAGCAGGGAAATGGAAGACAGGCGCGGAATGCGGGCTTTTCCGGCGAGACGGAACGAGAGGAGGGGGTACGAGGGGAAGAATCACGCGGAAATATATAAAATCGTGGATGACAGCCGACGACGACGCGGCAGGATGGTGTTGCGTCGGTGTCGTAAAGGCCGAGATTACTAAGTGTTTCTTTTGTTCCCCGGTGCAGAGGTTCGGTCGAAGGAATACGTGGTCCTTATGAATTTAAAGCTGCATCCGATTCGAGTCTCGCGCAGGAGAAGAATGGGGCGAGATGTACAGCCGCGAGCCTAGAGGCGTGTTATTTCGAAGGAGGTTCTTTATTTTAAAACTGTTTCACTCGTTAAGAGTTTTCCTTTTTACTAGGAAAGTTTCGACGGACACCGAAATATCGGGCCGGTTATGAATTCGCAGGGAAAGATAACTTAAAGAGCGACCGTTCCACGGCAGAAACGAAAGAGCAAGAGGATAAAATATTTAGGGGTGTACGACGTCTTAGGCGTAAGATACGAGATTTAAAGTTTTAGGTGCCACTTTCGGAAAAGGTTGCCCGCCGGCACCCTCTATCTCCGGATGCCTGTTCCGCGATAGGACTACTTCTGGAGTTAGCGACGTTCGTCCACGATCCCCTTTCTGTATCTATCCCTGTGTACAAGCTGCTCCGCGAACGCGTACTATGATAAGACGTTCGACCGAACTTCTAGAACGGCGGGGTACAAGTCTACGACCGTGTTTTCTCCTACGAGCGTCGCTTAATTTGTTAATTCCATCTGATAAGAACGCGAGGAGCGTTGATACGTCGCGTTGATCGTAAATATTTGCATTTTTCTGAAAAGTTAATCATTTAATAAAGACGAGTGATTAAAAAGCGCGAACACGATTCAACGAACTTATTTTTTTGATTATTCCACGTTTCTTTCCAGAATTTCTTATCTTCGTATCTTCCCAGAAATTCATTCTGAATTCATTAGACACGATTTTCTATTTCCCGTAAATTTTGCAAGTAATTTTTCATTTTTATTTATTTTATGTCTGTTGCGTGTTCCTGTTCCTTATCTTGCAAAAGCACAAAGGTCTCACTGATTAATCTCTTCCCTTTTAATCTAAGCCCACGTTTCGTACGAGATGTTGCATTTTATACGAGACCAGCATGAGTCTTGATACTCGTGAACGACGGTGTACGTGTTTCGCCTCGATTGCAGCGGAGTAGTGACTTTTTGAGAAATTTGGAATCGCTCGAAATTCACGGTGCTCGTTCCAAAAAGGAAACAGTATGATACGCGTGTGAATAATTCCATGACTCATGGTGTGCCTTGCCCAGGAATCTTTACGTCTCGGGCTTAGTTGTCAGCCATCTCGAAACCGACTCTTTAATACAGTGTTATTATGACACCTCTTCCGTTTTGCAATTCACACGTTGCAGGCCAATTTTCTCAAGCTCCCTGTCTCAAGGTTTACTCTCGACTGACCTTCTTCCCAAACGCGTATTACCGAGCCGTCTCTCACAGGCGCACATGCACACGCTCTAAAATTAAGGCTTTAAAGGTAGAGCCGGTAAACAAAGCGTTTAGGTGGCCATTATCCTACATCTGATTCACAATTAACCGAATAAAATCCAATAACGCCCCATCCCCGACCCAAATCGTTTACATATATCTGTAATATAATTCCAATTTATATCGTTATAATTTGATCGAGAATATATATCTCGATAATTTAATCATGACTGCCCCGCCAAAGGTGAACATCGCGTCATCGTTTACCATTAATATTTTACCATTAATATTCTATTTAATGCTTAACGTTCGCGAATCCGCGTGCTTCGTCCACCATTAAAATACCCCGGACCTGTCAGCGGTGCTCGTTCGCGATAAATTGCGAATGCGTCACGCACCACGACTTCACCGATCCTCCGTGTCTTCGACGTCGCAGCACTCAGTGATTTCCGGCTGCACGAGGATGACATAATGCCGAACGATTACGGGGACCGGAATATAGCGGGACTCGAGACCCAACGGAGGAATAAAACCGTGGAGAGATGGCCGTGAAGTGGCGAAGGGAACGTTGGCCGCAAGAGACGACTTTCAGACACTCTGAGACAAGGAGAAGGTTGAGAAATGGAACGAGTGGCGGAACTGCCGACCACCGGGAGCACCTTATGGTATTCCATGAGCGGGTGCAGCCTGTAAACGCGATACTTGCGAGCTGGCAGCGCGAAATATTGGTGGAGTCGCGGGCGAAATGCGTTGCACCGGTGAGATATTGTGTTCGTTAACGAACAGGAGACAATGAACACCGTGATTTACGAGATTAAACGAAACGTTTTCGAAAGCGCAATGTTCGAAATTGCCGCGGGAATAAATGTTGCCGAGGCCCACAAAGAACGTCATAAAGGAAGATGTTCCACGGGCTGGCGGTTGTTCATCGCGAGGGAGATTTTCGCGCGACGCGAGCGATAAAATTCCAGACCGTTCCCGATCCACCGATTCGATAACCGATACGATAAAATTCGATGTCATTTGACCGCGGAAAGAACTCGGATGCCTGTAAAAATTTGGCAACGATCGCAGTATCGGCCAAACGTGTCCGACAATGAGGCTTCTGCGGATTTCTCTGACGCGACACAAGTATCACGCGATGGTGACTGTACGACGATTATTTTCGGATAATATCGCGATTATACCAGCTCGACGATGTTACTAATTACGGGCATTCCGTGATCTTCAATTTACAGGGTTTATGATAAATTTGCGACTAACAACGCTTAATAAAGACCGGAAAGAATCGTATTAAGCTGGCTTTATTATCCCGATTGCGGATCGTCCGAAACGGATTATTAATTACGATTCATTATTACCAGCAAGAATACCTTGGTCAAATTTTTGCAGCTCGTTTTATCATACGATATTTATACCGTGCCCGAAGTTTCTCGATAGAGCATACGAGGAAACTGTTAATCTTTGACGCGTTTTAATCGACGCGTTAATCTTCGGGATATTGCACGGCGGTGGCTTCTAAAATTTCACCTCGAAGGACCACCCAATATTCTTATTCAGAAGCTAATCTGACGCTGAATTTTGCCTTACTAAAGTTATTTAATGCGCTAATTAACGCCCACAACTAAATTAAACTTGGCGCCCGAGTGCTCCTTAGTTAGCCTCATCGCTGATCTAAACTATATTCGAGACGAGAGGTGCTAGTTCGTCCTACCTCCGCGACATCTAATTTTATTCCAGCTTATGGATTAATATCCGAATCGTCGAAGCACGCATCGATCTCCTGGAAACGTCTAATCGATCAACTTGTCCAAGTAGCACCGAGAGAACCCTGTGCAAACACCCGTTCTCTTCTTTCGGAGAAAAATTAGCAACAGCGAGGTATCGCCAGCTGGCTTTTATCTCCCCGAATAGGCAAACAGTCGGATCCAATTTCTAACCTTTAATTTAACCCTTGAAAATCGCTGTTCCGTGGTAAAATGCAAGATCGTTTAATACGAACGAATAAAAATAAATGTTGCAAAAGTTCGAGCTAAATTTTCCCCTGCCAGAGCGTATTCTTTAAATACATTCTACAGATAAACTAGAAGCTCCAGAAGCGAGAATAGCGTCTGCCCACGCTCATCAATTAATCATCGCGTTAATAATAAATACGGGCTATCCGAGGGCGGCGAAACAAGACGGGGCGTATTCTACGAGTAAAAATAAATCGAAAATGTAGAGTAGAATTTTTTCATTTGCGACCTGGCTTTCGAGAAAATCGAGTTTGAAATAGGAGTCGACACTCCGTCGATAGCCGCACTGAACGCGTTCGATGGAGGGGCTGGCCAAGTGCACGCGCACTCCACGAATTTTCAAACTCAATTTTCCGGAAAGCGAGGTCTCAAGTGAAAAAATGTTATTCTTTCTTTTCGACTTATTTTTCCCCGTAGAATCACCTCCTGCCAGATTGTGCCACTTGTCCCGGAGTGCTCTGCACGCGAGTTACGCGAAAACCGATCTGCTCCACTCGACGGAGGTTAATCCTCCTCTCCTCCCGAGGATCCGAGTATCGATCGTAAAATTAAGCAATTCGCGTAGGATCGGACTAGCGATGAAGTGCGACGAGGAAATCTTCGTGTAGTCTTAAAATCGGTGGAAAGTCTGTACCAACTGGCAGAGTCTCTACCAACGCGGATATACGGTTGCCAATGCGGGATTGTACGCCGGTAATACCTTGAGCGGATAATTATTCAGTTTCGTATCGTTAAGGATATCCTCGGAGCTTACATTATTCATACAATCTTCCCAGCGACTGCACAAACGTCGCCGTCATTTCCTTCCCATTACATCGAGGGGAGGAAAACGTAACTAATAATGTCCGACGTCAAAGGTGAAGCCTGCGCCGAGTTCGCGTGGGAGAAGCTGCTCGGAGACAATCGGTAAAATCCGATGCAACGAGCTGTCGTCGTGGCGGAGGTTAACGGAAAGCCGGCAAAGGGTGAATCCTCCCTCGGGCTGTTCCCGGTGTGTGCAATCGTGTGTAAAAATAAAATGCTGCGTTACGGGAAACGGTGGAAGAGAAATGAAACTGCGCGACCTGACCGCGCGCTCGCCTTGCGCGCGCAATTTAAAAAGAACATAATTGGATGACATTAGACGGGGTAATCGCGTTAGACGCGCGAGGATCGCCGTCCTCCACGAGGATATTAAACAAGTTTCTGGACGTTCCCGTAGCTGCGACTAGCTTCGACCGCAATTTTACGAGTGGCGACGAAACAGAGCCGGTGGAGAACGAGGATCACGAGCCGTGGAAAGAATGTAAATGGCCAGGAGCCACGTGTCACGGGATATATACCATTCGGAGTAATCGCGCGACCGACAGGGTGCATAGATCTCGCTCATCCTTGCACCCTCTTTCGCCGATGCCCATGGCAAACGTAACGAAATGGAGGCGAAACACGCGAGAGTGGAGGTAACCAGCTCGGCGTCTTCCGACTTATCGCACGGCTTTCCGAGATCGTACAAAATGCACTCGACCCAATTCAGAAGCGACGAAGAAGGAGAGAATGGCTGCGAAGAGAGAAAGAAGGGTGGCTGAGGGCGAGAGGGACGCTGGGATCGGGTGGAAGAGGTCGGTGGGCAGAGGGTGGCTTGCTATGGGCAGGAAAGGGAAAAGCAGTTTGCCAGGGAGCATCGAAGCCGGCCAAAAAGGCGTTAGGGAAGCCCGTCACGTTCTGGCCGGCGTGAAAAGCATCCCTGTAAAGGAAAGGAAAACGAGGGAAAAGCGGGCCCTCGTTAGCCGTTCTGTTATTATTTCGATTCTGGGTCGATCGTTCGATCAGCGCGAAAGGAACCACCGTTAAGAGCAGATCGGTACACGACGTGTCGTTAACCATTCATTTGTTCGCCTAGGGACGAAGCTCGTTGATTCCGGGTAAACCTCGCCGGCTGCCTCGATTAATCGTCTATGAATAATTCGATATCGATAATTCTTCTTAACTTCTTTCCTTCTCCGCGTACCTCTCTTCCCACGAATCGGTATGATACGTTAACGTATTAATCTTCGTTCCCGATCTTCTCGGGAAAACTCGCATGGGAAGCGTTTAATAAAGCTAATTATCTTTCCTCTCGAACGTAAGCCCGATCTTCTCGGGAAAACTCGCATGGGAAGCGTTTAATAAAGCTAATTATCTTTCCTCTCGATCGACCGTAAGTTCGACTGAGAACGTCACAACTAAAAGGATTCGCGCTGACAGGCTTTGTTCGCGGCTGTATATAATAAACGCTGGCTAAGTTAAAAAAAATACCGAGACATAGCATCGCGTAACTGGCTGTATAAAATATCCTTTAGAAAATTTCGCGCGCTACCTCTGACACCTGTCCGTTACGGCGAAACCGCTTAATTCGGTGGCTGCGGAAAAGCTGCGGCGATGCCTCGTAATCACTGCACGTGTCTATCCCTTCTCGCGTGGCAATTTTCCATCTTACGAAACCCGTCATTCGTCCAATCTCCGAAAGCACCGCGTTCCACTACTCGCTGCGCCTCGTAACAATTACGATTGGGCTGGTAAACCGCGATGATTTAACCCGGCAGTTCTCGCTCGAATTTTATCCCCGATTAAAAGCGCGGAGCCGCGCGAGCTAACATTCGCGACCCGGGAAAGTTGCGTTTCTAAACGAATTTGGTCCCCACGGTAGCGCGGTTTCGATCAAGACAGGTGGCATGATTTATTAAACAGCGGCTCCGCGCGGGAGGAAACTGACAATATGATTATAAGCTTTATACACTTTAGCTGGCGTCGTGCGCGTTTCAGCTGGGCATAAATCAGTTCGCGTTGTCGACGCGTGTAACACGCACAGGAGGAACGAGAGAATATCACCACGTGCCAATGGGGCGGCTGTATCCGGCGAACTCTCTGCTGCCACGAAGTAATCAGGTTTATCTCGTGGTTGCACACAGAGACAGGTACTAGTTGGTGACCGCTAGCACGTTGTGTCGTTTAGGAACGACAGTCCGTTGCCAAGTGCGGTGACACTGCCACAGGCGGACGTCGACCATTGATATTCGAAGTTTCAATTGAAATTAAGCGGTATCCGATCCTTCGCCGGGACCGTCCGCGCGGGAAAAAATAACATTTTCTCTAACTGCCGGTAAACAGCGGAAATGGAATTTTCGCCATTTGCCAACGAAAGCACGAAGCGTTTTGCGCTGCTCGGGAAATTCAGCGTTGCTCGACGAGTTACGAGCGATGATAAAAACAGCCGAGTTTCAACGATGCTCGATGAATTACGAATGGATTACAAAAGTAACCGAGCTTCGGCGTTAATCGATGAATTACGAATGATTATCACGCTTCCGCGCGAAAGCTTGTATCGAAAAAATATTACGCGGCAGCTCACGGTGCATTTATGCGAAGTACATGGAGAACGGCATACACGGGATGCTTTAAAATTAACAAGCAGAATTTTTGGTGTAATTTTTCCATCGAACTTTCAGATAAAAAGCGCTGAAATGCGGAAGGGTATATTTTTCAGGAGAAGCGAATTTAGTCGGATATCCTTGGATATAATTAACCCATCGTAGAGTGACGTGCGATTCCGTGTATTTAATTTGGAAAATTAGTTAATGGTGTTTTTATCCGACATAAATGAAAAATCGCGATTTCATTCAGCCAGCGAACGTGCGATACGTTGAGACAGGGGAAAAATTCGCGCAAACGAATATTAAAGGTGAAAAGATGAATTCGAAGCTACACGTCGAGAGCATAAACGATTCAAAGGGTATCAGAAAAAATATAAATGAGTTCGTATTATCGACGATTAAAACGCGTTGGCACTAAACTAAATCATATCTCGATGAAACGCGTTATGCTACCTCCTATTTTGTTTCACATGCGAAAATCATAGCGTGCAAAATTTTGATATAATAACTCATAATGAAAATATCCCGTACAAAACGTTAAATGATTCCCCGCGTCGCTTAATTCCTCGTATGTAAAACTTTATTCGCGACAATTTGACAAAAGCTCGACGCGAATTTGTCGAGTTAATTATTCCTGATACGATTAAAATACGGAAACCGAAAGGAAAGGAAGAAAATCAACTGTTGCTCCTCGATTATTGCCCAGAAATCGTATGAATAATAAACCACCCTGGAATGCCTATTAGTATCCCGTTCTAGTACCACCCTATATTCCCCGCTGAGTCAACGTCGCGCCGCGTCATGCAAGAAGATCGACTCAATTACCGAAATAGGCCCAGTCCGATCAACCTAATTCTCACTGGCGAATTGTCAATTTTCCCATCAACTTTTCGTACATCTACTGTCCAATTTCCTTCCGAGCAGTGTAAAAAGCGACACTTGACCGTCGAAAAATTCCTCATCCCTGTCATCTCGATGGACAGCGAAGCTCAAGCTGATCTCGGAGACGCGTGAACCATTGTCCGAGGATAATTCCGTGTAAACCGGAGATGTCGTAGTTAGGTAACAGGTGCATTACCCTGAATCCGAGTGGAATTCTCGAAAATTGGCCTGTTATTGATTATCGGATGAGGAACCCTTAATCAAGCTCGAGTACGCGCGCACCGTTTGGGTGTCCAAGAATTCCAGTTTACGACGAGCCCCTACAGCGACGCGTCTTCCGTGCTATGGAAGAGGCTGGACGCGAAAGAAGACGATATACGACGCTGTGAAAAGGTTGACTGATCAGTGACTGCAGGGTCTCGTGAAAGAGCAGGAACGGATACACGTAGGAAACGGCCGGCCTACGTGAGACATCAAACGTAGGGATCAGATGGGGTAAAGAAGGAGCAGAAAGGGCGAGGTTGGTTCCACGCGACGAGTAGGTAGGTTTAAACGCGGCGTCTATAAATCTCCATTACTCTGCGTATATTATAACCGAGAAACAGTAAGTCAATATTCCTTTCATATCGTTAATGCGAAAATCACGGGCTTATATACGACCACGTTTATTCACCGAGGATTTCGCTCTTCCACCCTCTTTCGCCGGCTACCCCGGCTTCTTTTCTCTACCCTGCTCGAAGCCAGTTAATTCTTATTTCTTTCGCGGCAAGGAAAATCACCGTTATTCATTAGTTCCTTTTCTCTTTCCCGTTTTAATAATATTCCGCGTTTCCTTTGTCCATCTATCAATTTCCGCGCTTATCTTCGCTTCCCCCTTTCGTGGCTGCTTCCTACCACGAATCTCTCGAGTATGCGATATTTCACGGATGATACGCGGAGAAGAACGCTCCATCTCGATTCGCTTCGTTGTTAGGGTTGTATCGGAGCGGAAAATTTCCGATTGCTGTCTGATCCAGAGATTCGTGCAAATTTTGCAAAATTTCAGGACTCGATCCGATCTTGAACAATTTACCGACTCGAAACCCACCCTTATCCGATATATACGCGTATCTGCGTACGTCTGTCTGTCCGTCTACTCGTGTCTAAGTCCGTACACATTGTCCTCGCTATTTTTTCCCCAGGACGAACGAAATATGACAGAAGTTTGTCTCATCCCCCGTCGATCTCGATTTCCGTTACCGTCTCTTCCTCCCTCGTCAAAGATCCCACGGCCTAGGGAACTTCTTGTTTTCCGTCGAGGTAAACTTCAATCAACGATACTCGTTCCGCGCACGAAACGATTTGCGGAGTCAGATAAACGTCCCGCGAACAATGCCCGTCGTAAATCATGTCCTTCCGAATATATTGATGCACTCGATGGCGCTGGATGAGAAAGTGGATGAAAGTGGATCGACCACGAGCTTTTCAGAAACGTTCTCTTCACTCTTGATTCACGGTTCGCTTTTCACCTCCCTCTGCTGCTTATCCGCATCCCCCTGTCCCTGGTCTCTCTTCCTTTCTCTCTCTTCACCCTCGTTTCCCACCACCACCCTTCCCTTTCTCTTTCTGGTCGGACTCGATTAATCCTCTGCTCTACCCCTTCATCCACCCCGGCCTACCTCCCTCCTCTCCGCCACCCCCTATATCACTCGATCGTTTTTGAAAGCACGTCACTCTTTTCGGCCCGGAATACCGACGAGTTCCGACCATGCGTTAATTACTCGTCCATTATGAGTGAAACAGGATCGCGAGCGAGAGAAAGAGCACGCGCGAACGAATCCATGCGAAAATCGGATCTAATCGCGTGGGAATGCAATAGTGGCGCAATGGTGGCGCAATGGGGGTGCAACGGGGGCGCAACGGCAGCTTCGGGGTACGCGGCGACGAATGGGCGTGATATCGATGGAAAACAATTAATATCCATCGATTCGATGGTTGTGCATGGTGCACACGGTGAATCGTGTATAGTGCTGGAACAGGCAAATGTGTCTGCAAACACTTGAGCCCTGCATAAATAATCATGATTCGTGACCGACTGTAAATTCGTACCTTAACGAGGCTTCGCGCTGCACGCTCGCGAATGGAAATTCGTCGGACTATCCACCGATCGAATTTTTCCCACGAAATTTCTACCTCGAGACGCGAGACGATCGTAAACGAATGCACAGGCGATTGCAGGCGTTGGGGAATTTTTTTAAAGCAACGGAGACCCAGCTGGACGCCAGGCGACGTTGTTTTTCATCTATTTAAAAGAGTATCCCGCGTCGGAAGTTCTATAGGCATTCGTGTGCTGTCTGTTCACCGGACGTCCATTCTGCGGACGTCTGTTTTATGAATGAGCACAAACGTCTGCTCTTTGAAGCGTACACGGACATCGTGTTGCCGAAGATAATGCACGCGCGACGTGCATTCGAAACAATGTCCTCGCGCGAAGTGGACACGCAAGCGCCAGTTCTCGAACACGGCTCTTCCTCCCCTCGATTCGCCAACTTTTCTTCCCTTTTTAAAACAGGGAAAAATGAAACGAACAGGGATATCTGCTCGAATAATGCACGTCACATCCAGCCGATCTTCCAATTTATCCTTATATAATACCGTGTAACTTGCGAGTTACGTTCTCGTATGACAAAGAACGTCTAGGGAAAGTCACGCAGGTAATGCAAACGGGTATACGTCTTCTTCTTTCCCCTTTTTCCTTCTCTTTTTTCCTTGGTCACGCTGTATCAGACGCTTTCATTGCGCGGAATACGTAATATGGAAACACTGTCACTCGTATGATCAAATATTTGTTTCTACGACCTCTGTTCATCGTTGGGGGATGATCCGATGCAGGGGTAAGGCGGAAAGGAAGTCGAGTAAAGTCGCTTTTCTTTGTGGGATACGAGCTCGTAAAGATTTGCGATGGTTTATTAAAGAGTATTTGATTTTAGAATAGCCAAAGTTGAGAAGCAGTTAAAGTACACCTGAAGTACGTAAAGGAGAGTAACTCGTTAAAACGCGGATGAAATTATAGGGAACGAGTGTGAAACAATTCGCTATGTTGTTAATTGAATTTTATATTAAATTTCGCCCTGCCACTTTCGCTTTGCCAGCGGGTACAATGAACGAGAAACACGTGAATCTTATGTACGCGTTACAATGGCTACAACAAAGTGGCGGCTAATTTAACACACTGCAATCCGAATAACATGTTTACCAGTCGTTAGAAATAACAATTCCGCGCGTAAAATTTGGAATAAAAACTTTAAAGACCTCGCTTTGCCAACAAGTAGCCTCACAAATGGTAACGGCTTCATTTTATGACGTACCAATTAAAATAGCCGTCTCATAGCACTACTGGTATCACGTGTGTACGTATAAAACGATATTTCACTTTGCCTCACCGTTTCCCTGTGTTCTGTTGTTTTCCTAACCACATTTTTTAGTTTTCATTTTATTTATATATCACAGCACTATTATACCGCACGGCTGTACTACTGTACAAGTTTTAAACGTCTATAACAACTATTCGTCCACGTCATGTCATTTATTATAGCAATAATTATTAATTCCTCTATTTTGGAACGCAACGACAACGATAATCGATAAAAATTTGTTTTTCACAAACAAAATTCCTCTTGCAGATTAATGCAAGATAAAATAAAACACGATACCGTGTCATTTCGTTCATATGTCCCAATACCATTTCACCGTGCCAGTGTACCACTATACCGATGTTCAAAATTTATAACCACCATTTCTTTACATTATATAAAATTTTCGGTAATCGATACAAATTTCTGTCCCCCGCGAAGAAACGTAGGATAAACCAAAAAAAAGGAAAGAAAATACGATACTGTGTTGTTTCGTTTATACATCGGCGTACCATTACGTTAAATGGCTATATACCCACCGTATCTATATACATTACATCGACTATCTCAGCGACGATTGGTTTAAATGTTAAGTTAAAACGAAAAATCGGTAAAAATGTCTTTTTCGGCTATTGCCGGGAAGTCTCTGTCAGTCTGAAACACGAGATGAACGGGAAAAAATCGAAAAAATATCACGTATTCCGCCAAAAGTGATACCTTTTAATACAACGCGTTCGACTTCGCCACGTTAGCTTGACCGTTCGCATAATTGTTCGCGTAATTAAATAACACTCTGGCCGGCGATCGGCGACAGGCCGGGAACAAAAATTGAACGTCCGGTTTCGGGGCCCGATATACGGAAATACGGATTTAATTCGATTCCGTGCGCGCGCTGGACTCTCGTAACGCCATGAAACA
The DNA here is from genome assembly GCF_001483705.2 of Eufriesea mexicana. Classification (NCBI taxonomy): domain Eukaryota; kingdom Metazoa; phylum Arthropoda; class Insecta; order Hymenoptera; family Apidae; genus Eufriesea; species Eufriesea mexicana. The sequence continues at coordinate 299,265 of NW_016914697.1, forward strand.
AACTCCGGTAATTAATATTAAACCCGTTGCGCGACCAATCGGTGTATCGTCGATTACTACCCCGCCCATCAATTAAATACTGCCGGCATTTTAAACGGAATCGACGTGCGATGCTGTCGCCAACCGCCCACGCTTGTCCGCGAGTACACGCCCGCTTCTGTCCTCTCCTATCGAAACACCCACGGTAACTTGCGTTTCCGTGGCGTGTACGCGTTCGCCGTTTCCGGTCCCACCACCCCGTTCCGGTTGCGCGAGTTTATCCCTATAGCGAAGATAGTTTTCGCAGTATCGGTCAAGTACCCGGAGACCGACGAGCGTCGAGATGATTACGCTCCTCGAGTTCTTTCACTCGCGCACTCGGCCGACAGGCGAACGTTAACCGGGCATGGGAATTTATCCGGGGAACCGGTCGCCGCGCGAGAAGGTGTTTCCCCGAGGAAAAATCTGTCCGGTGTACAGGCTGAAATATTATTACATGGCTCATGTACACGAAACTCGGGACGTCACGTATAATTGAGTTTCTAATCTCCCGCTATTAATCCTACCCCACCGGAAGGCATGTAGCTGAAATCGGTCGGTTGACGGAAATAAATCACCGACGTTACATCACGATCACCGCTCCCTATAATTTTACTCTCCACTTATCGTATGTCTCAATATCGAGCCCTGAGCATAAAACACTCGGGCTTCTTCTCTTTTTTCCACCCACCCCTCTCTCTCTCTCTTTCTCGCTCTTCTTCACCCACCCGATCGTCGCGTTGACTCACGAAGAAATTCCAATGGAGATCACCGGTCGTTAACTCGGAGAGATACGATAAAGGGGCGATTAAAACTCGGCGAGACTGCGAAAGTTACGCGGATTTGTTTGCGTTTCAAGGAATTCGTCGTGTTTTCGCGAAACCGTAATTGATTACCGCCCTATCCTTCCGCGACGGGATTAAATCGCAGATATGGCGGGTCGAAGGGTGCGATTAATATCGGTGATCGATAGCCCGTGCCGACGAATTCTCGCTTCGCGGGTGTCGGATTTATTTCGTAAGGAATAAATCCACTGTTCCTCGATTGTCACGGTGGAAAATGATCGCGTTAGGGCGGTCGGAGAATTTAAAAACGAGACGAGCGACAAGCCGGAACTCGGTTGCGAGCGTTCGAACAATCGAACGAAAGACGAATCGTGGCAAAGCGAGCCAAGCGGTTCCAGTGATATTTTACAGAGGAGAAACCCGTACAAGGCCGTTTCACGCTGGTTTCGCGTTTTGCGAACCATTGCTTGCATGTACACGTTACGTCGTTGACTATTAATCACAGCGCGAATCGAGGTGCGATACGCACAAGCGTCATTCAAGCTTTCAGCCGATTTTCACTTGGATGAATATCGCTTTGGGCTCACGCTATTCGGTGTTTCCTGACATTCGCCGATCAGAGAGGAGAGCGCACCGATATATTGATACCCGCAATTTATCCGGATTTAATCGTGCGCCGTTAAAGACGATGTAATGATATTCGCTGGATCAAAAACGAACGATACCCGGTAGAATGTTGGCAACGCGTGACAAATTTTTCGCCCTCCAGTTCGATTCGCGATTATCGACGGAATACACGAATAAAGCTACACCAGTTCGGATTGTCCTTTAAAAATTTATTTCATCGCCGTGCGAAAATATTCCAGAATCGCGAATCGATGCGGCAGAAATAATAGAGGATTATAAAAGAAACAGTTTTTGAGCGTGAAACGCAGGTCTAATTTCGCTTTAGCTTTTTAGCAACAAAGATTTAAAAAGACGGGTCTAGAACGCTTGTTAACGAGCAACCCGCCAGACGTCGACCCTTTTCCATCAAGTTCCAGCAAAGTTTCGAGTGAGAAACTGCTCGAATTTAAATGCGAGAATGAAGTGACGTAGTCTCCATATCAAGTAGCGAGAGATTCCTCGCTCGAAATTTTATACGAACCCCGATAGAAATGGCAAGCATTTGGAGGATTGCTCGTCGATAAGGGCTCGAGATCTGCATTTTGAAAGTTGTTTTACTGGGAAATAAAGGAAGATTGGATTAAAAAAAGTTCCCCTTATCGTGCCCCGTCGGCGAGTTCTACTCGAATAAGCCGCGATTCTGAAACGCTCTGTACGTATCCGATGTACGCATGGTATAAAAGAATCTTTCAATAGACGAGCACAGAGGTAACGCGGCGTGCTTTAATAATTTCTGCAATACCACGTTAACGCGGATGCCGCGGAGAACGCGTCGCCAACAATAAGCAGAGCTCGTTGACGCTACAACACGTAACGGTGTTGTAGCGTTCGTATCATCGGAGAACAATGCCTGTTTACTTGTATACGTGGCTAATCTAATAGTTGGTCTTATCGTAGCTCGTTTAAATTTGCATTAATCCCTCTCTCGTTCCCATTCTCGCGGACGACATAAATTAAACTTCTTTCTGTCCCGCTTCCTTCCCTTTCCAACCCCGACCGTTCCTCTTTTCACGGAGACTCGCGTAACGCACGAACAACGTCGATCCCTTTGTCCGACCGTTGCTGCGTTGTATCGTTGAATTGCCACTAATCACGCCCATTACAAAATTGCGCTGATTAATAATTAACGATGATTTCGCCCGACTCGAAATCGAGTTTCTCCAAATAATATAGTCCCGTTCCCGTTCACCGTTGCCCGCGTTACGAGCGTAATTAAAACCGTCGAACGACTCGACCGACCAACCCACCCTTATTAATTTCCCTTTAACTCCGTTTTAACGACCTTTCTCGTCCATCCATAGACGGCCATTGCGAACTCGCTGACACCCAAGCGTGCACCCTACGCCGCTAGCGCCACCTACGTCGCCAGCTCAGATACGTCACGGGACAATACGGTACAGCTGTTTATCTGTAATTAGTCTAATGGCCGTAGTGGTCCCGTCGTTTCGAAAGGACGATAGTGATAGTCCTCTCCAACTAAACTGCTCCACTCTCTGGCCGCCATCTAGGCGATACCATTGCGGAGATGAGAGCTTCGATAGACCGTACGATGCACAAACTGCCAGCGATGCTCGAGATTCCTGTCAACGGTGATTCATTTCGTCTAACATGAGAACATCGATTCGCCTAATGCCTCCTCCACGGCCACTTATTACAAGCGACCTGAGATTTCGTCCCTGCTAATTATCCGGGATAATCGCGTTAAGGGGTGGCCGTCCTCTTATCGGGTGTTAAAAACGTTACAACGCAACAGAAGGGAGGGATTAACTCGTTCAAACGTCAAAGAATATGAGAGAACTGTATTTTCCAGACTCGCAGTCTAGCTTATTTGCGTTTAATCTGCAGCCGGTTTTCTCGAAACAACCCCGTGATTACGCTCTTGTTCTTTGACAGACTTGTCGCGAGACATGAATTATAAATGGGGCACGAGATGACGGTGGAGCCTCGATTATCCGAACTCCCATTACTGCAACCTCTATTAACCCGACTCTCTTTATTCGCACACATTTTGTATGTAAACATTTGAATTTTGGGTGCTTCCTAGAATACTTGACTCCAGGAACGACTAACGATTTAGCCTAACTTCTAAGGAACAAGAGAAAATTCGAAACTCGTAAGTATCTATCATCGTATAGGTATATCTATATCCTTTTTCCTTTCGAATGTACCGAAATCTGGGTAGATACATTTTCCGAAAATTCCCCTATCTGAACACCCCTTATCGTGTCCCTAAATTAGGTGGATAATCCAGGTTCTACCGTAATTACGTTCCGATTGATCGACTAACCTTGGGTGTAATACGAGTGTCCGATAAAATGATGAATCCCGGGTCGAAAGGGACGGAAGAGGGTGCGAATATTCCTATCTGGGAATTTGTATTTCTCGGTCGTAGAGAGGGTGAAATAAAGGAAGGTATAAGAGAAGACACACGTATAAACACACGGTGGAGAGGTACGAAATCGCAGCTAGCGTGATTCACAGGAAACGATCGAACTCTTTGGCCCTTGCTACGGCATAACACGTTTCAGCTACCCTCCAAGGGCCCTACCCGGTATTCCGTGCTCCACGTTCAGACGATGGCCATATTGGTATTCCTTTTCACGGCGTGCTTCGAACACCTGAGTACAAAGCAGCTACTTTGCGATAGTTCAACCCTGACGCCCGTACGTTTCTCGGACTACCATTGCGCATACTTTGTGTTTCAGCTTGGATTCACCCACCGCCGATGTTTCTAACGAATTTATACGGCAAACAACGAAATTCGGCTGCAACGGGGATACGTTAATAAATCCAGTCGATGTTATTCGTTAATTATTAACAGTTTGAAATTTTAATTATCCGATGATCTCGAAATACGATCTTAAATTACGAAATACGATCTTGAATTACGAAATACGATCTTGAATTACGAAATACGACACTTCCCTTCGACTCAGTTGCAATGTAGTATTTATACATTGACTTTATTTTTGATACTATACCTAACTCGTTTCGATCGATCGCAGCGTTATCCTAATTAAATTGGTTAATTCAATTACGCTATATTCGTTATCAAATTCGCGGTAGACGAAGCGAGTTGTATGCGAATTACAAAGAAACAGAGGAAGAAAGAAGATCGATATGGGAAGCGATATAGCGAACGAAGGGATGAAATTAAATGCAGAATTTTTAACACGATTCCAAACGCTGGACGTGTCACTTGTCGTTTAACCAGTCGAACGATCATTCGTGGTAATTGCATCGAGCTTCGCGTAAATCTCGGAAGAAAGGAAACAAGAAAAAGGGCTGACATCGGAAAATTGATTACGCTGTATATGATAAGGAAAGTCGTAAAGTCGAGTAACAAAAGCGATAACGTTAAACGCGGAAATTTTAATCAGAACTTTGAAATCGGTCATTTAGGCCGTGGTGGGTTGTGAGAAAGGCGTAGGGAGGGGTGAGGGAGGGGAAAAATTAGAAAAAGGTAAAGGGAAAGGAAAATGGCGGAAATAATGCGACTCTCGTAATAACATCGATATTATACTCCTTCGAGCTTTCCTTCCAGCTTTCCCTCCACTTAAAAGAGTACTTGTATCGTTGACCTGAAACAGCGCAGAGTTCGCGTGGCCCGTTGCGTGAAATCAATACCACAGGCGCACGCAAGTGTTTGCCTCTTCCCTTTTTACCTTTTTCTCTGCCGCCCCTGGATTCTCCGCGAAATCTTCCAACCACCCAACCCGCAGTCGACCGGCCTTATATTCGCGAATATCGTTAAATTAATACGGCGAACCCGATGCCGGCGCGATCATTATTGCGATCATTATTGGTCCGACTGATCGATTGGGACTGCCGATTCGTGGATGACGATAAATGGAAAGAGGATAAAGGGGTATTGTGCGCCCCTCCTTTCGGCCTTGGGCGTCAAGTGACTACATTCAGCGGTTCAATTTGCGTAATTGAATTTATCTCCATAACATCTCGCATCTCGGCTTTTCATGGCGATTTAAATCGCCGATTCGAGCGCGCGTCGAAGATCGATGGATCGACGCTACGAAATTCGCGGTCGTTTTCGTCCAACATTCGGCCGAGCTAACGCGATAAGTAATACCGATAAGATATGCTATTTATAACCGGCATAAATGTTATAACATTCGTACGATACACTCGATAACCTCGCGAAACGAATGTTGCTCGCCGAACAGCACGAGATTGTTAATTTTAAGCACCGGGCCCCGACTCTTCTCTTCGATCAAGCCAGATTCGAGGTCAAAGCTGTACCTAGAGAACGGGCGCGCTGCTCACCAACGGGAGACGAAGAAACTTAAGGTGGCTTTCTTACCCTCCTCTAGCTCGCGATTCAGCAAGAGCAGCGAGGTGTAGCGTAACGACTGGCATATTTCGTATGCAAGGGAGTTTAACTAATTCATTAGCTCGCAGCGTGGAAGGATTCGAAATAGGGGGCCATCGGCAATTGCGGGCGAAACTTGCCCCGGGATTTTCGCGAGAAACATCGGTCACGGTGTCTGTAAACAGACCAGAATACACAGAAGCAGAGACGCGGAAGAGAGATAGGGTAGGAGAGAGAACAAGGGAGAACTTGCCGCGGACTAGCTGCGAAAATACTCGGATTTATCCAACGGCCAGAGCATATCAAACTGTAAAGCAAACTCCTTTGTGTCTTCGTATAATCGCGAAAGTTTCGTTTCAATGGACCTGCTGAAAAACGCAACTGAACTATCCGTGTCTGTGTGGCCGATATCGTTCTTCTCCCTTTTTTCCCCGTTTTTTATTCCCGCGTGAATCTTTACAATCCGATATATACGTTGGGGAATCGATCGCCACTGTTCCACCGTCTCGCTTTGCCGCGATCTAAACGCGATCGACGGTATCGGTGACCCGAACCGGCATCCTCGATAGCCATAATTCACCTACACTTTTGCCGGCTGGACGATACCGCTGGAAAAAGTTGCACACCTGCGCTTGGCACCGAGACAATACATCCTCGATGCATCGTCCAGCGTGTTTGCGAACGCTAGTGAACATTCGGCCGCGTGTATCGCTGGACGTGTGTGCCGGCGTGCCACAAAGGAAATATTGTCTACGTGGCAAACGCAGGTGTACCGAAGCCTTCGCAGGCGATACACCTCGCCACGATGACGATGTTTGATCGATCCTGACCATTGAAAACGAAAGAGTCGCGTGACACCGAGCGTCCGACGGGCTGTTCCGGCCGATCCACCAACCGTCCACGTTAACGCCACTGTCGAGCCTGCGAGCTACCGGATGTTTAATCGGGGAACCGGTTCCGAAGGTGACAAAGGCGATAAAGGTCGTGAATGTCGCGTCATCTTGCGAGATATTTCGCTGGGTTGGATCGCGTCCGGGAATAGTTTGCGGGATTTAGGCCTTCCAGGCCTGAAGGCCAGCCCCCGAGTACTTTGGTTAGAGGAGAGGTTAACGATGGAACTATCAGAGATGTCGAGATGATTGGTTTCACTATTACGGACTTGGTGTTTTTGGTGCTAACGAGACCTCTGTCCCTCTTGGTAACATTGATTGACTAAAATTAATAGTTCAATTGTCGTTAATATTGCTATATTCTAACTTTGGATATAGCCTTCCTGTGTTTTCCATGATATTCTCTTTAATAACCCTTCATTATATCGAGTGCTTTATTTTGATACACCGAAAACAAACTGACGTCGGAATAATATATTCGAAAATATCAAGTGTGAGTTGATATTTTTAGTTATACCTATAAATGAAATTGACGTGGAATCATGAACGATGATAAAGTTCAAAGGGTTAAGGGTAATGATCGAATGATTCACTCGATGGTGAAACTCTCGCAAAGACACAACAACCGTTCTGTATAGAATAAAGTAGTTGCGCCATTAATAATTCACACAGGTCAAAAGTTCTCGTAAATTATATATGCTCGAGATGCAAAACTATGTTTTCCATTAGGATACAAGTTCTCGAGTTACAATTAGTTGTAAAAGCTCGTGGCTACACTCCGCAACAGCGAGCTCGTTCATTGCATACCTGAGACTTCTCTGTTACCGTAGCCAGCTGCACGCGCCAGTATTCGAAATTTTCTAGAGTCCGTTGCTCTAGCCAGTATCCGTTTAAAACCTGAGCCGTTCCTGGAGTCCGTAGCTTCAGGCAGATATACCTCTTCTTAACCTGATCCAGCGAGATCTCCTCAAAGCCTGATCCGCTTCTGGGGCCCATTGCTGCAGACAGGTGTCTGTTGAAAACCTGATCCGTTTCTACAGCCCATTGCATCAGCCGCGTATACGGTCTTCTGAAACTAGATGCTTCTGCTGATCTAGCCTAAGATTCCTCGGCGAAGTCTTTGGCCGTGGTCAAGGACTGGTTCATTCCGATGACCCGTTTGTTAGCGATGTCATCCTTCACCGCGTCCGTTAAACGTTCCTTTCGGAGAAAAGCTGTAACAGTATACGAGAGTAATAGGTCTTTGAGACAGAAATGTCGGAACAAGCGGATCCCATCGTGGATGGATCGATCGGTAAAATCTGGGAGCACTTAGACGCGCTATTCAGTGATTGGAAGTTGGAGCGTAGGTGGGTCGAGTAATTTGAGAACTTGAAGTTCACTGTCAATATTCTGCGAAAGTTTAGAGTCGAAAAGGTTAATTCTAGGGCTGGATGTTCGCATGCTTCAGTGATCTTTCTTTCAGAAATCGAACTTGGGGCAGATACAGACTGGAAGTACACACGCGAGCAACTTTCAGCTGAACTTTCTACAGGATCTACCTAAATTTCACGCTAAGAAATATTATTCCTTTTAAGAAATGTTCCACGATCTCCGAATCGGTTTTTAGTTACGAAAATTCGAACGCTGAATGGATCGTGCCTCGGCAATATAGGCTGCATAAACTTTGGGACACCTTAGATTCATGCTAACTACTTAATGGCGAAAGCTTGGGAAGTCTCGGACGTGTTCCACAGATGTGTCAACTACTCGATTGTTAAGGACCAGAGCACTGTTAACTCAGACTCGTCCTTTCGATATCTGACAAACGTGACGTCAGTGGGCCCGAGCAACAAGAAGATGATGCAAAATGCATGATACAAAAATATTGCAAAGTTGCGGTCATCGTTTGGATAAAACTGAACGAAATATCAAAGCAGGGAAGAACGATTTCCCTCGTGAAATAATTTACTAGCTTTTACATGGCGAATTAATTAAGAATTAACCAAAGAATTACCGTGCTGGCTGAAGAGAAGCGGAAGGATTCAAAGTCTTTTCAACTTCCTCCTTCATCTCTGATCGAGTAGTATAAAATATGGAAGTAACGCGAGAACTAATAGAAGCAAATAAGAGTCGCTGACTTTGGAAACGGTGAGAAAAAGCTGCGGGATAAAGCCACTTCTTATCGGCGTGCTTAACAAGCACCTTCGATTCCAGAGAGAATTTGCCTGGCGTTACTCCTGGCAACCGGAATGCTATTCGATAACGTACCAATTCTATATCGTTAGGCGTTCATAGTTGATAAACGGGAAAATTTATACGCAAGCCGGCAACGTTACGTGGAAATAGGTAAATCGTATAGCTTCCGGTTTTCGACGCACGCAACTGGAAAAACGGTGCCGTACGTTACGCGTTGCATTTTTCAGCTTGTCAAATAATTCTGCTTTAGCTTTTTTTAATGCGTGTCACTGGGAAACCGAAGCTCCCCATATTTCAACGCCGCCAAATACACGTTGCACCTTTTGAATCCTCGAATAATCCAATTTTGAGGTTTCCCGCGCATGCTAACTGTTATTGAACCGACGTTTCGCTTTCTAGAGGGTGGAAATAAAAAGAGTAGCCTGACGAATAAATTTCGTTACGTTTTTCACTCGTAGTCTCGGCCAGGGTGAAAAAAAATCCAGTCTCCTTTCGCCCTTCCTACGCTAAATATTCGTATTCCGGGCGTTCTTACGCCGCTGCTGAGAAATTTAAAAGGCTCCAATATTCCATGACCGTCTCGCCCCACGGTGCACACGGATAACCTTTTTCTGATACAACTCGGGTTATAAAGCTGGTTTACGACACGCTATGTTCGCTAATATATTCCTCCATATTGCGCTTCTCAAACACTCGGCTGGCTCAACTTTGGTACATTAGCATGCTCAATTAATCCCGCTGTCCTCCCGCGGGGGCCGAAGGCGTCGTAATCCAAAATGATCTTCGTTTACTTACACCGGAAATTTATATAGAAAATTTATCACGGAATTTCCTGCCCCTTCTTCTACGCCTCCGCCCTATTATTGGGTCTTCGTTTTTATTCCCGAAAGCTGCCCTGAATATTCAACGCCTCTGTATGAATAATACCGAATAAATGAAAATCATTTTCACGCGACCGGACTGAAAAAGAGGCAACCGACTGGAAACGTATTCCCGAAAACAAAGACTCCAAAAGAACAGGAAAGAGGGGGAAGGAAAAGGGGAAGAAAAAAAAGAGAAGGAAGAGAAACACGGAAAGAGGAAAGAAAAATTCGAATAGATTCGAATGCAAGAACGAGAAGGGGTAGTTTTCTTCGACCTCTCCGTTACTCGATGAAATTAATACGGCAATTACACACGAACGAAGCCGGTATCTTTCCCCGTAATCACAGCGAGATTACCGGAATGCTCGATATGCTAATGAGACGATAACCTCCAAGTACGGAATCGTTGGCACAACCAACGGCTCCCTTCTATCAGGCATCGATACGTCGCAGGGGCAAACAGCGATTCGCTAATGTCCGAACAATGTGTACAATGTGCATAGATAATTCGTGGCATGAGACACGACGAGCGCATCCCGAATCGGTAATGACATCAATCACTCGTTATAACCAATCAGCCGTGCGTTTCGTTATCCTAAACCTGGTCCCACACCCGGTTTCCGGCGAATCGCTCGTTTAATACCGGTACAGACGCGGTTTCGACTAGCCGAGAGCCTAGCTTGCGTCGCTCGTAGCATCCTTATCCAGGAAATTACATCGAAATACGAGGGTATTCCGACGAAGAAAGCCCGTGGCTCCGCTCTTGCTTCCGTTCTTTCCACCATTTCGCCCCTTCGCCCCGCCAGGGCCGTCATTTCCGCGAGCCGGTGCAATTTCAACCCCGGCGTGCGGTGTTGTGCACCGAAACTTGTTTGTTTTGCCCTGCCGCGCGTTTGTTGCATCTTCGCGGATCCATTCCCAAGGACCAGGTCCCTATTATTTGCCACGCCACGCGGCCTCCACTTTTGTCAACTTAACGGCCCGAATTTATCCTGCACCCGCGACAACGCTGCCACGCTGCGGTGCAACGAGCGCGCTGCAACTTCCGGCTTCGCTATCAGACGAGATAATCGTTTTCGCGAACGAACATATTAAATTTCTTGCGTCCTCCGGGATGATTTTCAGAGACGGGTCAGTGGACCACGGTTACGTGGAAGAATAACGAGATCGAGGAAGCGAATTTGGGTAGGTTGAAAGAATAGAGGCCGACAGCGAGGATGATTTTGGAATGCACTTTCGCGAAGATCGTTTCTTCGCTGACTAGGCTGGATGTCGAAAGAGCTGGAAACACCGAGTTTCCACTAAGGTGAATCGAGTCGATCGGTGGAGAAGAGGTCGAGGGTGCAGGAGACTGATTAGGGGAAAAAGCGTAACGGCTGGTAATACCGTCTAAATGTTTGGGTACCGGCGAGTCTGTATTAATTTTTAGCCCCGGTCGTAAAATATGTGTACAATATCGCCGGTGCCGGCGATCCGAGCGAAATAAACACCGCGATTCGCGATATTTTTCCACGCGGTTGTTTCTTCGTGCCAGTGTTTGGTTTATACGCGTTCGGCGTTAAAAAATGACGTTAATTTAATAATAATATTTGCTTATTACTTTTGCCGTAATATCGCAAAACGCTCAAGCGAAAATTCAACAAAATACTCCTTTCGAAACATTTGTAGCAGTGATAATAAATTTAGTAATCATTTTATCTCGATTACTCAAATTTGCCTAATCACGCGTGGATCTGATGCGACCAGCGGCGTATACGAAACGGATAAACGAATATAAGAGCGGGGATATTTTTAAGTGACGATTATTTCCAGCGAATTATTCATAATGGAGGAAAGGTTTGAGGGAAAACGCGGGAAAATTGAACTCGGTTGCAAAAATGTCTGGTAACAACATACGACGAGGATCTCGTCGGAACGGAAGCTACCAAACAACGTATTTATTTTTAATCAGCCCCAAAATTTTCGCCCACAGCGTGGGTAATTAATGGTGAGCCCCGTGCCGCGAGGATGATTCAAAACTGGGCTACGGGATCCGATTAACAATTCAAAATTTCAGGAGCGTTCGCGTGTCTCTGACGGTTCACCGTGTATATGGGAATTAACACGCGTTCATTGAATTATTCAGTAGCCCACTTCGACGCTTGGAATCCAGCTGGGGAGCAAGTGGCTGCGACTTTTTAATCACGTCGGATCGTTTGGAATGCGATTCGCAAGCGGATGCTGCCTTTTGCGCGGAGCGCAGCCGATGCAAATTCGTAAGCCTCGCGAATGCCCTCCGCGAGATAACGCTAACCGTTGCCATTTCCGCCCTCCGCGAAGACAACGTTTCCGTTCCCTTTCTTAACCATCGAGATTAAAAGAAAACTCCTCCGTCGTCGTCTCGCTAAATCCAATTTCTCCGGGAACGATGGAAATTAATAAAAACACGGAGATCCAGGATACGTGATCGGCTGAGAAGCGTCTGGACTGTCTCGCCCCGACGATCGGACCAACGATCCGCTCGAACGTGCACGACGCGTACAAAGGTTCGAGGGGACGAACACTACCTTCCTCGTGATTTATTTTCCTACGGGGCAGGAAGCGAGGTCGAGAGAGCGGATTTTATTAACGACCGCCGGTATATGAATACGCAGCAGCGAGATACATCGTCTCGGCAATGATGCTTCAATCGTTTATCAAACCATAGCGCATCCGCGGGAGCGTTGGAGAAACCGTGTCGCAAAGGGTTGAACGATGAGCAGGCGCGTGGAAGGAAACATCGAGTTCAACGTTAATACAATTTACAAGAGCCGTGAGTGACCGGCCAGCCGGAAGTGGGATCGTTTAATTCGTTAAATATTTAAGGGATGACCGAACAACGAACACCGGCTTTAGCTCCCATCGCATCGGTCAGCCCGATGAGAATAGTTGTAGTTTTGATGAGCGCGGTGGACGCTAATAATTACAGGCCGGTTAATTATAACGATCCGATAACGTTCCGCTCGAATGAAAAACACGGGCATCGAATGTAAACGCGGTACTTCGCTTTATATGTCGTTACATCCGGCACGCCGCAAATGAACTATAATCGAGCAGAAACGTGGGTCCAGCATCGCCACCACCCCCGGCGAACGGTCACAGCTACGGTGACACGCGCTTTAACGGCCGGATACAACGGCTTCATCGCGGAGATTAATACGGGACGCGAAGCAATTTCTAGACGAAATTTTCCACCTGCCGGTTTCATCGTTTTCACGACACCGATAATCCGATGATATATTCGGTGGAACGGCGAGTGCGGGGAAGATGAGACGAGTATCGCGCGCGCATTCATCGCGGCGGTGCGTCGCGCGCGAAATTGTCGTTGCGAGCAAAATGTCGATCGCATTTTAATCCAGAGGGGAAAATCGCGGCGCTGCGAATGCGAGACCCCACGGTGTGTAACTAGTTTGCAGGACGCATTTGTTAAATCCAATCAGGCGCCGCGGTGCCGAGTGAACCGCGATTCGTTTCACCGCCGCGGCGTCGCGATCTACGTGCATACGCGTCCCGACGACTGACGGTTGTCAGTGATCGACCCCCGAGAACCGAGAGAAACCCAATGGAACCGAGCTTCCGTCCCCGCGGCAGTGAGTCGTTATCCCAATCGTCTTCATCCCCCGCGTCGTTTCACTGCCATCTTTTTGTTTGCAGTTGCACGAAGTCGTAGCGTGAAACGGTCGAAGGTACGAACGAAATATTGGATTAAGCAGATAAAGGTGGCACGAACCGCGATAAGTCCTCCGAAGCGTGTACACGCGAGAGACGAGGCGGGAACAATGAAACGCGATACGAGGGACAGATAAGAACGAAATTGCGTTATGGCCGGTCCGGCCGTGGTTTTCGATTCGATGCGTTTTATCACTTCCCGATGAACACTCGGCTACAATTTGTCCCGGCTGCCGTGTCCGGAGACCGGCATCGGTTCCTACACAAAAGGTGCATCCTCGACTTGCCAGACAAAAGGGTTGCTTTCTTCCCTGTCCTCCGCCGGCCTTTCTGTCTTTCCCTTTTTTCTCGTTGAAATTCGAGTGGATGAACGCAGGTGTAACGACAGCGATCGGTAACACTCGATACGTCGTCTGTTCCGTGGAAAATTGTTCTCCGATTTCCACGTGAACGCGCGGCCGAATGAAGCGATAGACTTTCGAATGAATCTTCGGCTGGGTAGCGGGAACGATAACGTTGCTGAACGGATCGCTGTACGTGCAAATTTATCGGAATTATAAATAAAGGCGGATATTTCTCGTGTCTTTAGAAAATTTCCATTCGGTCTACACGTTCCGCCGGAATGTTTTTAACAAATAATGAAATTTGCAGTTCGATGCGTTCCCATCGGGACGGAAAAGCGTGTCGTACGTCACCAGCCGGCACGTTTATAAAGCGTCGCTTGGCAAACATATCCTTCTCTGGAGTACAATTGAAATTCTGTCGGTCCTAGTAGCGCAGATCAATAGATGACGATCCATGTGTTAGCCGGTATCGCGTATCGGTGCTGTTGCTTAAACGTACGTTACACGAACGGGATATTCGTACTACCCGTGCGTTATCGCGTAAGCCGTGTGACGGGCTGCGAAGATGGGAAAAATAAATGCCCTATCACGGATCGAAAGTTCTATAATTCCGTTCTCCTTATGGAGATTAATCGACTCGGCGCACGGTACGTTTCATAGCGACATCGTCGTCGAGTTCTTCTCTCCACTCGCTTTTCTTTCCCAAACTATGCGCTATTCGTCATCGTCCATGGGCCAATTATTTCCCGGTACGTACCTTTTTTTCCCTCCAAAAGCTACCTCATTTCAGCAAACAATTTTCTGCATAAAAGCCTATAACGGTCGAAAATGCTACGAAATATTCCGACGATATACCGGAATCTATAACGCGAAATGAAACAAAACGAATAAACCAGCGTATATCTGATAGAAATAATCAGTACCCCGTCCTCCCGAATATATATACCCGCAAAATATATCGAGTAATCTAATACTTTCGAACAACCGTGTCAGCCATTTATTGTCAGAAATTATCGCTATTCGAGACTCAAACGCAGCATACATAAATTGTATCACGATTTCACCAGCGCTAGCTTGAAACTGCGTTTGCTAGACGTAAGAAGGGAACAACGCGAAGGTACCTGAATTTCCTCGACCTTTTCCCATTTTCCCCACTCTTGACCTTGGAGGACTCGTTGCAAAAGTAATACGCTTACCCACTCTCGGCAATGCCCGTTGTATTTTGCAACTTGTTACGCGGCGTTTTGTCGTTCTGCAGTCGTGGCTTTAATTCGTTTCCAAATTACCCGAAAATGGTCAACTTCGCCGAGCTAATTTCCTTCTTAATTATCGTCCCGCGTAATTCGCTTGGCGAAAGCTGGATATTCGCGGACAGGTGGGACGTCTTACGAAGTGTTCTATGCGTAGACACGCACGCGTACGCACGCACACACACACGGAGGGCTCGGGTCCTTTGTTGTTATATTTGGCTGGCCTGTAATCAATCGATGACCCGCCAATTACCAGTTTCCGACTTAATTGGCAAACACGATCGAAACGAGCGGGGGGACTGGTCTTGTTAAAATTTCTCAGCACGGCAACTTTATACTCGTATACAGGGTGTCCCGTTTAAGTTGTCCATCTACATTTTTCCCATTACTATGATAATGACCTTGTAGCATCCGAGACGTCCTTGGAAAAGTATTTTCCAAACTTTAAACTCCCTTTAGATTCTTTTTCTACCCCCCGATGGCAATGGTAATTATTTAGTCGCGCAATTTAATCCTTTCACCCTTGTGCTGGAATTTAATTGTAAGAAATAGTGCACCGGGGAGGCGTGTCATTTTAGATAGCTACGATAGATTTGTTCGATCGAGAATAAAATTATGCGAGTTTTTAGAATTCGTACGAATCTTACTCGATGTTGAAACGTGTTACGTATAGTTTGACTAGCGTGACGAAGGTAATGTATTTTTCCGTGGTTTGCTATGAAAAACGCGTGACGAGCTAGACTATAGCGCAAGGGGTCAAATGGAACATTAATTATATATATAATACGCGTTTTATATATCTCTTCTCCTACAAAAGGTTTCATTTTTAATGCTGTATCGCTCTGTTGCGAAAAAAATTGTGAAAGAAGATTATAATCGAAACACGAAAAAATACTGGAACTTTGAGGGTCTGTTTGACTGCCTTGAAAAGATTTCCCGCTGGTAAAAGAACTCGTTATGCTTCTTCGTGTGCAGAAGCTTTCGTTGAAATAAAAATTTTTTCGTAATTAGATGAATCTCCTTGTGATACAGTGCGCCAATAATTTTCTCGAATTTGTTGATCGAGAGAATGGCGATTAATATCGAGGTATCGAGGTAAGAAACGAGGTACAGAGGTTACCTTCGTTTGATCTTGCCACTTGTTGGTGGCATAAATATTTATATTATCGCGTCGCCGGTAAAACTGGAACTTTTTTAGATGTAAATACGGGGTGGCGAGCTTTTTTTCCGTGCCGTCGCATCAAAAACTTTGGAACGAGTGAGAACTCGAAGGGGACAGCCGGGGGTGGAATCCTAATTCGAACTTCGGCGCCGTTTGTAATTCAGTTTTACAAGCGTAACGCGGATCTTCATTACCACCGGTAACGTCCACGTATTCCGTCATATCTATGTAAATACTCGTGTTCCTTTTCTTCGTCGTTTGTTCGTCGCTTGTTCGTCGCGTGTTCGCCCTTTGCATAACAAAATATCGCACGGCACGTTTCCACCCCTTCCTTCTTTCTTTCCCACGCTGCTTTACGGGGAATACGCCTTCGCTCTTTCCAATCCGACCACGTCACCGTTTAAACAACGAATATAGCTGTAATCTTCCCGACGAATTTTATTCTTTGTCGAGCTTCGTACGCGAGGTTTTGGAATTACGTGTTGGATACGAGAGAGAAAGAAAAAGGGGGGAAAAAGGAGAAACGGTGAAAAGATACACACGTCCTTTGGACAGGTATCCGAAGACGAGTTAAAAGGGGAACGCGTAGGTTTCCCATTTTCTTGCTTGCCTTTCCAAACTATACGAATGTGAAAAATGCGACAAACTATACGTAACGAGAACGAGAGAGAGAGAGAGAGAGAGAGAGGGGAAATGCTGAAACAATGAAACGAGTTTCTGTAAACTTTTATGCACGGAGATTTTACTTTCAAGTTATGTGTAATCCCTTTAATTCTTCTTGTCCGGGGTATACGCGAGATGTATACGAAAAAGCGACTGGATTATGTTGCTGCATCATTAATCCCCGACACGGTAAACAGTTTTGTTCTATTTAAGCCCGCGGTACTCAAAAATCCGGCCGTGTTCCACGATGATTCAAAAATACGCAAAAATTCGGGCTACTGTTATCTGCCGTTCCGCGTTGTTCGCTTGAAACGACCATCGCGAGAATTCTAGGCTTCAGGGGAGACCGATCGCCGGACGAGTTTCGATATTTAAAAGCTTCCGTCGTCGCTCCGATCATTTGCAGGGATGAATAAGAAACGCAACGGGGAATGCCGACTGGTAATACAAATGGAATAAAGAAAGCAAAGCAGATTCCGTCCGGTAAATCGATCAAGTCTTGATGACGAATCAACCTACATTCACCGAGTCTGTGTCGCCGAGTCTGAAGAGCATCGATGATACTCGAAGCTTGTGCAGATTGGAAAGGACACTCTTCGACGACGTTTCCTAGCCGTCTCGTTTATATTCCGTATGAAAGTTCGCATCTACATATAGACACGTGACACACATATAGTCCCGAGAGCGAAGGAGTCGCATTTATGACCGCGTGTGTACACGTGGAAGATATTTCACGGTGCAGTTCGAGTCTAGTCCGCGGCTCTCTCTCGGTGTCTGGGTGTCCAACGTGAATGAAAAAGCCTTGACGCATTACCTGTGGGAAATACCCGGGCATAATTCAAAAATGTTTTTGCCGCCGGTTCCATAAAGTCAGCTGCTTACACGACACACACGCGAAATCCGTTCTGATTCCCGTTCCTCGACGTCGCGACGGTTCCTCCGCGTTCGCCCGCGTCGCCGGGTTGTACGCGTCGTCGGGCTGCATGCGTCGTCGACAGAATTTAATTAACCGTGAAACTTTACCACGGCATGATTAATTTTTCGTAGCGTTATTAGCGGCGTCGCTAAAACGGTGGAAACGCTGGAACAGGGACGACATCTTGTTGGATCCAGGTAACAATGGCGGACCGGAAGAGCAACACCGGAAACCGGATTATACACGTGACCACGCGACGCCGAACAAGCGGCGAACCTGGCAATTATAATTAAATATCCGCGTCGCTTAACGTTAATTAGGATGTTAAAAAGTTTCTTTGTGGCGGTCGCTAAGTTTTCAAGTCAATTAGAACATTTTCGAGCGCAGCGTAACGAAGCTCGCGCGCAAAGAGTACTGGATGGGTCCGGTCCAGTCGGCTGAAATCTAAATCTATTAAAAAAGTTATTTCCCGCGAATAAACGTTTATCTATCGCGATGGAGGAGAGGGTGGGTGGGAGCAGGGGCCGAGTGGCGAGAGGGGAAAGGACGAAAAAGGGACAAGGCTAGCCGAGGCGAAGGACGTCCCATTGAAATTCAAAGTCCGTCGTATAATCGAAATAATGATGTAGTTAAAATCTTTTGTCGAGAACTCTTTTTCGGCCTCGCGAGAACCTTTTGCCGCGACCCTGTCGTCGAATTAATCACTCCCATGGTAAACGGAGTCATCGGGCGAAAGTAATCGAGCGACGCTTCTCTCTCATCGATCGAGGCCATTCCGACGATGCTGAGGCCTCCATTCCCTGTGCTCTTAGTGAAAGAAAAAAAGAAGGCAAAAATGGAAAGAAGGAAAAGAAGGAAAGAGAGAAAGGGAAGGGAATAAAGGGAGAAGAAAGACGATCGCGTTTCCATCGGAAATATATTTGTTATCGGAAGTTATACGAGGTATTTCGCAATTTAAAAGATCGTTATTCAGATTTGAGATCCCTGTGACTGGAGGTGGATAACCGGCAAACGCTAAAACAACGAGACACGAAAATCCTCGAGCTGCAAAGAAACAAAGAAGCAACTGCCGTGCCATAAATTTAACCTGTCCCGCTGCTTTTGATACAAATACAGTGATACACTTGGTTGAACAAAATATAGCGAAAGCGGCATTATCTTGCGAACAATAAATATCTAATGCTAACAATTAAGAACCGAGACCGTTTAATGGAAGCAAAAAGCGCTTGTTTCTTTCTCCTTCTTTCTCCGATCCTTTTTTCCTGCCCTCTCTTTGCTGTTTTTTCGAAAGAAAAGCGCGATTAAGACTCGGACCGTGATTCATTGGCGATTTTCCACGAGAGAAAGGGGCAAAACGGGCACGAACGGTATCCGCAAATTAACCTGAATTGAAAAATAAACGCGCTAACGTCGGAAGAAAGCGTGGAGACGTTTCAAATTAAGGAGGAAACACTCCGAGTCTATGACGGACTATTTTCTGCCCGTATAATGCGTCCTTCAATGGGCAAGCTGCTTTTCTACTCCCGGGCTTAAAAATATCCCCTTTATACGACAGCGCGTCCATACATACGGCCCCGTTCGAACAAAAGAATTTTCCCCCGCAGAAGTTGACGTCTTAGAAAGAGGAACTCGTCACGGAACTCTCTAATGGCCGAGATTTTTGCGGTCCTCGGGATATTGCTTTAAGTAGAAAGTTGGTGAACATCCGTTCTCTGACAACCGGCAGCCTTCTCAGCCGCGGGAAATAAGAACCTGCTAGCTGACGAATATCGGATCGCCGCCATTTTATAAATAGAATCAAAATGGTTAACGTCCCAAAACCACGTTTCGCCTTTCTAAGCCTCTCTTTAACCTTCTGCCACCTAGACATGCAACATTCTGCAACGTGGACTCTAGCTTTCCCCCATTTTCACAAGATTTTCTAGCAAATTCCGATCAATTCTTCTCTCATGCGTAATTTTTCTCGTACCTTACACGTAACCCACACGATCTGCGGGTCATACCTCGAAACCCTACGACGTTGAGGTAGACATCGCAGTGGCTACCTGTCTGGCTCGTAACAGTTACTCGCGACCAAGTCTCTTCGACTAACGCGGAAGGTTCTTCCGTAAGTGTTGACACCAAGTTGTCACGATTTTCGATGAACAAGAAGAGCAGCTTGAAAGCTACATCGATACTATAATCGTTTGTCCCGACTTTCTCTTGGACATTAATTAAGCGAAGAAAATCAATGAGCAATAACGCAGAGATGGATGTAACCATTCGTGAAACTCCCGTTAGAGCTTCGTCACATTTCTCGTGGCAAACAAGTCGAAATGGTTAATCGATGTAGACAAAACAAGAGACTTATCTATCGATGACCCTCGATGTGTCAACGGCTATGCGAAATGCGAATATTTCGCGTTGCATTACACGCGATTCGATAAACACGAGGACCAAAACACCGTGAAATGGTATCACAAGCGTTTGTTTCTTCTGCTCTCCCTGTCTTCTTCTTCTCCTCTCTATCGACGAGCATGACAACGCTACTTCGATGCATCAGTCGATATACGCACAGGGCGCTTCGGAACCGTAGATCAATCAATCCGAAAGTAATAAGGGACGATGAAAGGAATATTTCCCGATCAATAACCGAATATTTCATCGCGCTCGAATTTTGTCTGAACTTAAAATTTCAAATTGCAATTTTTTCCTCGTCTCGTAATATTTTAAGTAACGAGTCGCATATTAAACGACCCCTGGCATATACATAATTCTGCTTTTGCATTTAAATTTGAACGGTTTCTCGCTCGAAACTTCGTCGAAAGTCGAAGGAGAAAATCAATATGGCGGCAGGTCGCTCATCGACATCGAACATCTGAATATTTAAAACTTCGCCGCTGGAAAATAATGTACAGTTGAATGTACGTTTATTACATCGGTGATATCCGTTTCGTCATCGCTTATCACCGGATCGATCGATCATATACGGTTCTGAAACATCCTGTGTGTGTTTGAGGAAACGTACCACAGACTTCCCCGAGCAAAATTCAGTTAACTTAATACGTATAGAAACAACAGACAGGGTATATTTGCAGACCGAATTCGCATTTGCAAAATCCTGCAATAGGAGTGGACTGTGTTTATTAAATTGATCGTGAATTAGAATTGATATTAATATTGGAATAACGGTGATTTAATTACGTCCATCGGTTCGATACGTTAGCAGGAACATTATTATAAAATCATTCTGTTTCATTCCAAACAAAATATGTACACACGAAGAGACACTATTTGAGGCCCACTTAATGGATGTACATTCAATTAATGGAAAGTGTGTTTGAACGAAAAGACCGACGTGTATTCTCTCCTGTGCACTGCAAATTGAGATGGCGCTCAAGCAATGGGAAACTGCAAATACTGGAACATCGATCCGAAACTGTTTTTTCCTTTTCTTCCCTTTTCCCTTTCTTCTTTTTTCCTTATTTAATGACTTCGAATTACATAGGATATTAGTCACTGAATATTTAAAAAGGAGAAAAAGATATCGAGAGTTATTAATTCGAGCGAACAAATTCAACGGCTATTGAATCGCTCTCAATAGAAGGAAGATCGATTCGAAAATACAAAAGGGGTGTTAAAAATCGTTCGGCTTTCACTCCGTCCTCGAATACCATTACCATTCGAAGCATTGTGGTAATTATCATTGTCGATTGCATCGAAAATATGCCGGATAAAGTAAGCAGGTAACTTCGATCAAACAAAGTTAATAACAGCGGTATATACGTCACTGCGTATGCCATACTTTTGCATCGACTTTGGAAATTCAATTTGATTCTACCTAAAAACGATATCCTCGTTTCCCGAATCTTTTTCCCTTTCGATTTTTATCATATACATACGCTTATGTCTTATCTTCTTATCTTTGCCCCTTTTCTCTGTTCTAGCGTTATTCCCTCTCCTTTTTGAGGGTTCTTGTTTGCGATTCCTATTGCGTGGTGTGTGCTCATGCTATATAACGCTTTTTACCGTTGAATTTTTCTTTTTGATGTCCTTGATTTTCCTGTCCCAGGGCATTTTCTTCTCCTCGCTGTCCTCGTTCTGTTTCCTTATTACTAAAATCCTTTCACTGTTTGGAATCCCTTTCTCTCATATCCCTGCGTTTCTTTTTCGCTAGCATTGTATGTTGCATATTTTTTATTCCCAGGATTCTTCCTAAGTAGCGAACTTCCCTTTCTGCTCTCTTCAGTCTTTCTATCGTTGGAATTTCTTTCCAACCCTCCCTTCCTACCCTTTTCCCATTTTCGAAATTTCCTTTCCGATGATCCTTGCGTTATTTTTTATTACCCGGAATTTCTTGACTTCCCGAATGGTCCACGTTCTATCTCGTTCTGTCGGAATTCCTCCCTAGAATCCCCGCTCCCGAGTTACCAGCCTAAGATACGAAAACTTCTCCAAGTCGCAATTTCATCACGGTAGAATATATCCCGAGGAAGTTTAGCCGAAAGGCAGCCCATAGGGTGACAGATTATTTCCCAGCGCTGGTGCAGGATAGACTCCGTCCACGGAAGTAGTCGAAACCGGAAGGAACCCCCAGGAACACACACAGTAGTTAAGCAGCCTGCAGCAATGATTTCGAAGAGAGAGTGACCACGGGGTGAACGTTGTCCACGCCAGGTAGTTGACAAGAGGGTGTAAGTTTATAGTCGGTAGGGGGGTGGGCCAGCTTCGGACACTTTGGTCCTCGTAGAAAATCGAAGATACCGGGAAACTAGATTCGAACACCCCTACGAAAATTGCCGGTGGCTAGTAATCCCTCGTTGAACCCCCACTAGCGACGCTTAACGCTTTACCCTGCGATCCATCTTCCGATGCCCTTGCCATAATCAACAACACACGTCCAGCCGTTTCGTCGGACTGTGTAAATCTCGAGTTACCTAACATTCCTGATATTAACAAGAAAACGCACCGACAAATGCACCATAAGAGATAATAACAAATAATTAGCAAATGGCAGAAGACTTACAAAGTATCACGAGGCATATTTTAACCTTAGTTTGCCCCCTATTCAGAAAGGTGGAATACTGGATGCACCCCTGGATGTCGCGCCATCAATCGTTATTTGATACTCTAATCTAACCTCGTTAGATTAGATTTATATAGATTAATATAACCTCGATTAATATCGAGGTTATATTAATATAACCTCGTTACAGCTGGAACGCAGCTATAACGACGTACGGTTTTCCAGTGAAATTACTTCATGATTTTGTAATTCGCGCCACTTCTCGCGTTTGGTGGAAAAAATGCGATATTCGAGGGAAGGAGAATAAGACAAAAGAAGAAGCAGAAGAGAAAAACAGATATCTAAGCGGTCAAGACACCGTCGAGAATAATGGAACACCGATATAGATGGCGATGGCACAGCCCATTCGCTTTTTCTATGATCTTTCTTCACGGATGGTAGCCGGATTCGGTAATCATTCGTCCCGGTAGCAGCTGATCTTAAAATTGGTTTCTTGTGTCAGGCGCCGTTCATCATCGTAAGAAACGAGTCCTCGGCCAACAGAAAGGATTCGGCCAGACTGCGAAAACGATTGGACGTTACATTGAAAAACGTCATATTTCCGAGCCAACGGGCGGCTTTTCGTTTCCATTCGCCTGTCTTTGCAAACTTTCCCTTCCTTTGCTGTTACGGAACGGTTGAATAATCGGTTGAATAATCGGTTGAATAACGTAGTACGAAGAAAGGATAGTTGTTGGCGAGGAAACGGATAAAGATTCGGCTCAGACTAAAAGAAGTCACCTGTGAATATTCGGTACCCGAATATTGTATTATCTTTTGCTCTCTTGCTCTTACCGTTCAACGACGATACGACGGAAGCGTGCGTTGAATTAGCCGGCAAACAAAAGGGGACGCGATTCGCGTTGAGATGAACGAGAGACGAAAGAATTAGGCACGACAGGCTCATACTGCGAAAGCGAATGATAGAATCCCGGGCGAAAAACGGAGCGCGGCGTTTCTATGGTCTGAACTTGAAAGTTGATACAATAGGGTGCCAGAGGCATTACAGCCGGCCTCCCTTTCTCCTCTTTCACTTGTCCCCGGCGAAAGAAGCTCTGCTCGAAGCTTTGCTTAACCCCGTCGGAAGTAATCAACAGCCGTGTAAAGAAGTGAAATGGAAAGTGTAGGCCGGGAAAGTGTATCTACGATGAGCCAACTTACACCACGACTTCCCTTTCCTTCCCCGTCTCTACGCCCCTTGCAACCCCTTCAGCCAACCTCGTACTTTCGTCGCGGCTGTTTATGCAGATTTCGTCCACGTAATATTCCCAGCCGCTTGATGGCGCGTGAGACTAGCCGGAATGGCGTACACGGCTCGCTCATGGGGTCGACCGTGTTACGCGAAGTAGTCGCCTCAAAACTACGCGATTACGTATTCCTTTGAGCAAGAAACTGTAAATTTATTGAAAGTATTCGTTTACTTCCGGACGATGCATATTCAACGGGACGGTCTCGCCGGTTTCGTTTCATACTTCACAGTCCCCGGCCTCTTTACATCGCGACACACAGTGCGACATCCTCAGAGTAACAGCAATTTCCCGGTTCGAAAAGAAATTTTTCCCCGAGAATACCGATACTCCGTGTCTAGAGCGAACAAACGATAAGTGCCTCCACTTCCAAGGAAAATTTAGGTTATCACCATCGCAGCCGAAGCTCGATAATTTTAGAGGGGACCTAACGTGTATCTCGGAGGTGGCTAGCCGCCATTACACGGATGGGACACGCCGACTAAAGATGACAATCGCGAATGAAACTGACGCGAGCAGAAGTTAATCATTCTCCGTTAAACAGAGACATACCACGATTCGAGATGGTTTTCAAAAACGATTAGGGGAAGCGAGTGATCTATGACCTAGTGCGAGTGGTCAATGGAGCGGTTGCCAAGATACACCGCTACCAGCCTCGTTCCATTCATCTCTATTCGCAAACGTCATCGATTCGACGTCAGCCCCATAGGCATCACCACTGTGCACCATGGTGCAATCTCTTTAATCCGACCGTAAAACCCTCGTCGCATTCTCCCCTCGTATCTCGCTCGGTATGTCAGCAGGTCCATAGTGTCGATCCGGAGACTCGAGTCACGATATGGTGGCGTTAATAAAACCCAATTCCAAGGAAATTATGCGACCTCATGTATGTATTTTGCATACCCTCCTACGGCATAACGACAGCGAATTTGGGTATTCTTCCGAGAGACCCTGGTAACCGATTACCACAAAAGTTGGCAAGGACGATGGAAAGATAGAGTGGACTCGAAATACAAAACTTTAACCGTGGCTATTTATTACTTTTTAAGATATTACGAAAGCTTTTCATACCGTACATTGAATTCTGCGCATATACGTCTACGACGATGTATGCATATACAGTCTTATCTACCCTAAACCAATACTATCGCTACTTTGTGAGCTAGCTACTTAACGATCCACAATGCTAATTACTACCACGAAGACGCGGTTCTATGTAAGCAAAATTCAATCTACGTTAGCCACAGTTTTTCCTCGGTATCACAAAACAAATACATCCTAGGCTAATCAGCCCTGCTGAATTTCATGCGAATCTACCCTAAACCAATACTATCGCTACCATGTGATTAAGTAGCTACTTAATGGTTCACAATGCTAATTATGTCCACGAAGACACGGTTCTATGTAAGCAAAATTCAATCTATGCTAGCCAAAGCTTTTCCTCGATACCACAAAATAAATACACCCAAGGCTAATCAGCCCTGCTGAATTTCATGCAAATCAGCCACCGATACCTTCCGAAGGAACAACCACCAATCTTCTCGAACGCAGGTGTAGATCGTTGTCGCGTATCGTCCTCGAGGACATACAGAGGTGGTATCGATGACCAGGATCGATCGATCGGCTCGCCTGCGCGGCAATTCTCAGCGGGACTTTTTCTCGTAGATCCTCGTGGACGAACGTACGTACGTGATCTTTATCGGCCCTAGCGGCGGGCAACAACGTTGGCCGTGTACAGCTATCTCAATGATAAATCGTGACAGAACGATACGTGCCTTCGATACAAGATCGTAGGATGGGCACGGTCAGCCGGCTGTCGGAGCAAGTTATCAAAAGCAACGAGCACGGGTTGGAAGGTGGAACTGAAACGGGGAAACAAGGGAAGTCGAAGCAAGGGGCGAAAGGGAGGAGGATAGACCGGTTATTGCGAAGGATCTCTATCGAGCAATTCCATCCCGCGGAGCAATTCACCTACGAGCCTGGTGTCTCCTGTCCCTACGTCTCCCCTCGTCCCTTTTTACTACTCGGAGAAGCCGGGTGTTCGGCGAGGTCGGAACGAGTCGAGAGCACAGGCCGGACGTGTCCGTATCGTTCTTTTCGAGACACCGCCGACGACTAATTCCATGTTCGATTCTCCCCGATTCTGTCGACGAGTTTCCCACCAACATTTCTTCCGTCTAACGCTGATGAGCAAGAGGTTAATTGCCGAGTGTCGATGGCCATTGTCGTCTCCCACTGGAAGCAACGTATCGTTGCCGAGGTATCTAACGAGATCGCGAGTTAAAGCGCCAAGTTGGTGTCACGTCGATTGATTCGTTTTATTTATTTTATTTATTTTTAAAGTATGCAGCGAAGTGCGAGGATACACTCGTTGCGATGGTCACGTCTAAGACGCGAGAACGAAGAAGATCTACGGAAAGGAATCGCCTACGTATGTACTTCGTTCCTAACCTCGAAACGCGTAAACTTTGACCCCTGACCCACTTTACCAGCCGCGTATTATACAGATTCTACCTACCAACGGTACATTTTTATCGAGGAGAAATTTCGTGAAGCGACTTGCAAGAAGAAGACAGGGAAACGGAGGAAGATTTTGCTTTTGCGTGGTTATGGTAATACAGGGACGCGGAATAATTGAGAGCCGAAGTCGAGGAGTAACCGCTGTAATTAGCGGTAAAAGGAAGAATATAACGTATTATTTCGCTCGTCCATTCGTTCGTAGATAAAAATGCTGGAACAATGAGGCAGCTTTCAGCTAAAGTAAGGCAGCGACGACGGAAAATGGAGGGCAGAAAAATATTCCCTTTTCTAGTTAAGAATAATCCGTTCTCATCAAAGGGAAGGAAAGGTCGGGGACACGGGAAGGGGTGATAGTCCACCGGGACGACCACAGCCATGCTCCTGGCCTGTTAAAGTATTATCATTCCGCAAGTTTCCATGCAGGCTTCATAATGAAGTATTCACCTGCTCGTAATCCCCATTCTACTTCCTGCTACGCTATTCTCTTCGAGCTGCCTTGGCCAGATACCGTCGCGACAATGCACCGGGAATTCGCCTCGACGAAAAAACCGCATCCCTTATGTACGACCAGTTAATCCCATTTGGCTTACAAAACAGTAGGCTCGGTTCATTCGTTTTGCTCTCATAATCCATATTTACCGTGTCGTATAGTACGGAGCGAGTCGCGTGGGCCGCCGCAAATGAATATCTCCTAAATGAAATGAGGTATCGGAAAACTGTTCGTTGGAATTTTCACGATTACAAAGGGCATTCAGTTTCGTTGGGTATGAAATATTTTTAGGCGGAGTAAGTATCGAGGTTTCAAGGTGACTTTCTCTTTTGTCATGCAGCCCATTGAAAAGGGGATACACAACGATGCGATATTACTTGATCTCTGAACGACCTTGAGGCACGATATTTGCCCCGTTATTAACGAGGTGGGGGCTGGAACAACGCTGACATTTACCTGAAATTAATTTCCATTTGTTCCAATATATCTTCGTTCGACATCGACGATACCAATTACCGTTTTATTATTCCTTTAACGAGATGCAAATCCGTTTTCCGATTACCCGTACGATCGCAATCGTAGATGCACGGGATTTCGTTGGAAGAAGTTAAAGCGACTTTGAAAACTTGAAACTTGTTCGATGTGCCCTTCGCGAGACCATTAAAGAATCGACGAAACAGTATTTTCGATACCTCCCATTTACGTAATTTCTACCAACAACCGTGCACACTTCAACAACGGTATTACAACTTTCGAAATTATTTATATGCGCGCGTCAGTCAGTTCACGGTGAACTAATTATTACAATAATTACGCTAATTAACCGCCAGGAAATTTTCGAAACGTTGATGAAACAACCGATAAAAGCGTACATTCGTGAAATTTGTTCATTCGGAAGGCTCAGGCTAATCATCGTGCATATCCGCAACTCGTAGAACAGAATTTACCACGCGTCTCGTAGAAAAATGCTCGCGCCTCAGGGTATATTCTAATTACCAAGGTTTCTAATTGCGCGCGATATTTAACAGGGCCACAAATATCGCGGAAAGCAGAGATTCGCAAAGTTCGTAGAGTAATCGATGGTTCAAGCTAGAAAACTAAATTTAACCCACATTTCGTGGAATACTCCCGGTACTTTCGAGCAGATCCTAATTATCCGCTCTCTGGACCAATTCGATAATTACACTCGTACGTACAAACGTACACAGAAAGGGCGTCGAGTAGCCTCCCCTCGTTAATTGTTCGAACCTAACTCTCGCCGGGTTAACGAAATCGAACAAAGAACATATGCAACCGACGAAAATAACGCATCGACTGCTATTTTTCCTTTTCCCACTTGCAGCACGTGGCTCCACGGACTGTACGCTTGCTCATTAAACGGAGACAAACCTTTGCTCAACGTTCGAGCTCGAGATCGTTGTTGAACGAGCGGTCCAGCGTGGCACGAGACTCCCACCGCGCTATAGAGATATACTCGAGGCCGAGAAATGAGAAACGAAAGCCACTTCTGCTATCACTTTACCAAAGATCTACCTTAACCGTCGTTCAACAGTTTCAACACTCGCGTCGCCCTATTACCGGCTAGCCAACTCTTTCGTTATCTCCACGGGGCTTCTCCCGAGTGTCGAGTGTCGCAAATACCGCAGCAAGTAGTCTTTCGCAAGGTGATCGTTCCCGACGATCCGACAGGGGTAACCGGTGTCGCCGCTGTTGAAAAATTGAACCCGTCAGTCCCCGAAGCCTCGAGAATCCACGTTTTAACGCTACGAGATTTACCTTCGCCATCGGCTGTTATAGCGCGTTCGTGAAGTTAGTTATCCCCGGCGGGGAATCGATCGCGGATCCATTTATCATACGTGTGTTTCTTCACGTGTACGCGCGTTTCTACGAAACGAAAAGAATCTTTGACCGAATGTTCGAAATGCGAGAGGAAGGTTCGAAAGTGGAGAGATCGTTTCCTGTTCCTAGCTATAAATTAAAGCTCGCAGGACAGGATTATAAGTCGAAGGCCGGAACTTGAAATCAACGAGCTGGAAGCTGTCGCGTTCTCTTTTTCTTTTTTTAGCAGTCGCATGAAACGACAAGGAAGCGACATTTCGATGCAGAAACCTACACTGATTAAATATAGCGCGCGTATGACGTCGGTAACCACAGTTTACGTTCGTACCACATTTCGTATTCAGAGATAATTCGGTTTATAATTAAAAATAATAACGATGGTAATGGAATGACATGGGCGAAAAGGATGGAAAAATATTGGAAAAATAGCGATAATAATAACTATTCGCAATTAAAGCGCCTATTGGAGAATGTACGAAATCATTCTCTGTAATATCGATATATGACGTTCGAACGTTCAAAGTTCATCTACTCCATGATCGTTATTAAGTTAATTGCATTATCGAGTAATACTTGGCTATGGGTCTCGATCAGAAAAATTCGCAACGAGTAAAGAAATCGAGAGGGAAGATCGACGAATGGAATTCGATCAATGCAGGCTATTTCCAGTGGCGTCCGTCGTCGACGAAAAAGTACGCGGCAGATATGTACAATCGTCCGTGATGTTGCCGTAAAATTTCAATTTTCTCGTATCGCGATATCTGTGAAATAGACTAGGCGTTGGCCACGGACGCTTAGCCATGGCGGATCTTACATGCACATTCGACATACGAGGTTGCAAGGGTTTCAAAAGCAAGCTAGGGATCGATACCGTTGAAATCGCTCAATCTTTGGGTCTCTAATCCGATATACACGCGGATATATTATATACGCACCGTGTAGATATACAAAAAGAAAGAGAGAGAAGGGCAAGTTGAAATTTATGTAGAAGCCCGAAGAAAGGAGCGAATCGATAACTCGCCGGAGAATAATCCTCTAGCATCCACGATCATCGAGATTTCGCTATTTTGTTACCAAAGGGACGTTTGACGAAGTATACAGTTGTATCGAAAAAATTCGTAGAACGTTCAACTCGGAGAAATCGGACGACAATCGGTTGACTATAGATGATACCTACAACTAGTCGATTTATAAGAAATTTGATTTTTTTTTTATTTGATCACCATCATCCGGTCAGCCGAACGATATCCCGTGTTCACGAATGAATCTCGATTTCATCGGCGATAACAAAGGAACAAAATAAAGCTTCGCTAAAAACAACCGTTTTATCTGCAGATATATCTATCCGGAGTTTGTTCCCCCCGTTTCTAAAATAAATACGCCGAAATGGTATCGT
Organism: Eufriesea mexicana; assembly: GCF_001483705.2. Lineage (NCBI taxonomy): Eukaryota > Metazoa > Arthropoda > Insecta > Hymenoptera > Apidae > Eufriesea > Eufriesea mexicana. The sequence goes on from NW_016914697.1 coordinate 329,550, forward strand.
CCCTGGTATTTCGTCGATCCTCGATAGCAATCGCGAAACCGCGATACTTCCGAACCCTAATTACAAAGCAATTTTGTACAATCGAAATATACAGCATGATCCACCGCTAACATTGTCCATTTGAAATATTATGATCCGATATTTCAATCTGGTAGTTTCCGAAAATAGAAGAAAGATATTAGAACACGATCATGGTAGAATTCTCAGTGTTGGGGATATTTATTGTTATATCTATTATTCGCAAACTCTATCCTGCAATAGCAATTACCGTGTAAATTAGGTTATCGACATTTCTATCGGTGGACGGCTGTAATCTTAACATCTCTGACCCTCGTCTACGTCTTATTTGATACGATTAATCTTTTCCGATATACGATAATTCTGCAATTTTTCCTCGGAGAGTAAAATCAAGTAGAATTAAATCCAGACACGGAGACAAGAAAATCGATACTTCATTCGACCAATGTATATATCAGCTCGAATAAACTCCGTTAGGAACACTTCTTAATCCTTGAAAATATGGAACTTAACCCTCGTAGCACTGCACGCTAATTTGCGAATTAATTGCAAGCTCTTTTCACGTTATCGTATAAATATTCGCCAACAAATAATAATTGTTCCAACCCGAGTAAAAAGAACCCGGGTAACCTTCGCATATTCAAGATATGCGACGAAAGTGTAGCTATATCGCTACCCGGTGACATGTCCCCAGAACCACAAACCCCAGTAGCCTTCCGTTTCCTTTAATTTTCGAAATATCACAGGCCATTTCACGCGGACAATGTTAGCGAGCCAGCTTGTATAAACTGTTTGAAATATGAAAACTGTTTCTCCTCGTTCCTTTTATAGCTCCTATTTCTCTCTTTCCCGAATCGGTATCCTCAGATCAGGCTGCGCGCTCGAGAGAGAATAAAGAGACGATTCCAAAGTTAACAGCCCCTAAGGAACTCGTAAAAATGAAAACTATTTTATTGCCACTTGGTCCCCCGGTATTTTGTACTTTACGACCGGTCGACGGTCGTACGTAAGCAAACGACACGTTATCGTCGAGTCTGATAGCAAAAACGGTACCCCGCCTAGCATTGATTACGCGGCACGAGAACCTGCACAGACTGCGAGAGCAACAAAATGGCGGACAGGTGAAATCAGAGGCGGTCGCGGATCGATCTACGATCAGAAAACGGGTCGTTCCGCGTGGAAGTTCACTTGCTGATTATCGCTCGTTATTTGCTTCATTCTAACGCCGGCAACGCGTAGGATGTTGGTCAAGATATCGAGTAACCGCGTTCGTGTAACAAAGCGTTCCCAAAACGGAAGTATCGCGCAAGATCCCGCGATACGTGGGTTCGTGCGGAGCACGCTCGATCATCCGCTCACTGAAGGCAACAAATTATCCTGTTACTGGCAGTGTATTCGTTAATAAATACCATCCGGAACGCGGGACAGTTAACCGTTTCTGTTAGATGTCGGGGCTATGTCTGATCGTATTTACAGTATCGGTGTGAGAAGAAGAAACTGTTTGACAGTGTAACGAACAACTTTCGAAAATTCTCCCTTCTCTTTTACATATCTACTATTTACGTTGAATCTTTAATTGGATTTTACTGGATTTAGGGAATTAACTCGTTAACGATCCTTCAGGATTTGCGGATTAAGTTAGCGTGTTTGAAAATACGTGGAAAGTAATACGTGTAATTTATGAGGGTGATTTGTTAAAAGAATTGGATTATAGCAGTTTTCTTAAGAGAGGTATTTTTTATGGTACAAAGGTTCGTACTATTGTAGTTTACCGATGTACGAAAGTATGTAAGAATAGTACGAAATCCTTCGTCGTCCAATACTTTTACAGTCGGCATTGTACATTTGCTTTTCGTAATTAAGATAAACGCGACTTCCGAACTATTTCTGACATATGATTAATTTCCCACAATTACGCACGAGCGTAATTCCCTAATTATCTTGAACAGTGTACCAATCGAGAATACGCGAACGTATTCCAACTAGGAGGGAGTACGAGATGGCAACGCATTCGCTGCAGCTCGTTTGTACAGTGAACAATATCCGAATAGCCATCATCCTGATAGACGTATAACTCAAACAGCAAAGCGAACTCCAACTGAACATGGCTTTTCACATGTTACGTAATCGATCATATCATGATCCGAGCTAATTCGCGAAGATAGGTACGAGGAATCAGAAGTTTTCCACTCTTATCGCGTCTTCCAATTAATCCTTGTTATTTCTACCGGTATCGAACCTTCCCCGACTTCATCGTCCACTTCGCATACGTACATACCGTGCGTTTCAAAATACACCAACGGTATTTCGCCATACGAATCGCCACGTGATTAACATAAAGTTCGTACGAAAGCAATGGAGAGGAAAAAGATGGCGAGAAAGAAACACAGCAATTACCATACCGTTACCGGTCGTTATCGCCCATCACTGCGCAAATATTAAACGAATCAACGCCGGGAACATAAATCACGTACGCCACCATGTGTTCGCCGCTTATTTTCATCCCATAGCCGACTCGTAGAGGCGGCAATCATCCAATATCGCGCGGCACGGAATTATTAGCGGTAGTGCAACTCGCTCCTTTCTCGCAGCCGCAAAACACGAAATGTTTCGTCGCGTCGAAGCAGATAATTAACGTGACGGCGACATTCCACAGCGAGTCATTGTGCTGGAATAAAGTCGTTCGCGTATATCCGCTCTCCACGACCAACCTCTTTCCACCCCATCCACCCTCCGAAACTGTTAGTTTCGCCTCAATTAAAAATAATGAGACTCGCGGCTAGCGGACTACCATTTTCGACGAAACGTTCCTCGTTTATGACGAACAAGACAGGGAAAGATTTCCATGGGTGAAAATCAGCTCACGAAGGGCCACGAGGAAAAGATGGCGCTCGCGATCTCGTGGAATTTCTATTCCATACGGGCCGACCGATTGGAAGAGCAGAAAAGTAGACTTTGACGGATGACACTACCGAAAGGTTATCGATATTCGTCCCGATGTCTGCGAAGATCACGTATGTATAACGAGTCACGTCCTCGATGAAATAGAGATATTATCACGAGCTGGATAATCGTGACGCGAACCACCGACATCGTAGCACCCAACCCTCGTTAATGACTACCATCCATCCAGTCAGGTCCCGATCATTTCGATCTCGGTTCGCGTACAGAACGTTCCACAATGGCCGGGTCATGCAAAACGTTGTTGCAGCTCGGTAAAACGTTCTACCCCCTGTGCCTGATAGCGCGCCACCCCTGTTTAATCCCTGCAAGATCTGCCTCAGGTTTTTCGTTTCAAATGGCATACGACGTTGCGCACGTAACTCTATCTTACGTTCGGAAAGATTTCGCTGAAAATATAAGGAAACGCTACGGACTCAGCTATGTATACACGAGGATGAGATAGTACTTTTAAAAGTTTTAAGTAGTCGTAAACTGTTTTAAGGATAAAAGAGGGTCGAGGGTTGAAATGGAATATATATTTCGCGGAACGAAAGAGATAAGCGATTCGAGAGCTTTGTCGTTACGTTCGTGGAAATTTTCACGAAGCGGACAACCGGTTGTTAAGAGTCGAATGCACGAGTCTGGAGTTCAAAGCAGGACACACGCGAAGAGTCCGAACGAAAAACGGCATTTCGCCGCGATTCGAGTTGAAACGAATGCTAATTGCTCTTAAGTTAATTGAGGGTACTAAGAACGAAATTGTTGTATAAGTTTGCGCTGCCACTCGGCCCAGCAAACAAAGTGGACAGTTGCCCTTGGGCGAGCGTTCGTACGTGCTCGGTCCGGGACCGTGTTGTCCGAATGAGCAGCTGAGAAGCAACGAGAGACGAAAGAAGAGAGCCGAGAAGAGAAAGAAAAGGAGTAAATAACAATGGAACATCTCGATTTGCTAGATCCTCTCCTACCAAACTGATCGACAACCTGTTCTCGATCCCGACTGCAGGATAGCCGGCCGTTCGCGACCTGCTTTCATTTCGTACGCACGCATCTAGCCAACGACACATACACACACACACACACACACACACATACACGTGAAAACGTGGAATACATGTACGTATATTGGCAATGGCACTTAACATGCGAAGTCACGCACACACACACACACACACACACGTGAAAACGTGGAATACATGTACGTATATTGGCAATGGCACTTAACATGCGAAGTCACGCGCAATACAACCGCTGTTCCACCGATATCACGGATCTACCTGTGTTCAGACCCCGATTCTATCCTCTTCGCGTACGCGAGACGCGCGCCAGGGATGCTTTAAGACGCAAAGATTTAGACGGATGCATTTGCACTGCAAAGCGAATCCCGAGGGAACAGTTAGCTACGATTTCGGTAGTATTCTAAAGCCGCTGCGTCTGATCTGGAACGCAAGGGTAATAAAACCGTGGAATTTTTCACCAAGTTTTATTACACCGGGCTTACTACGTGACGGTGGGAGATTCGATTCGAAAGATATCGACGCCTATATTCATCGCTCAAGTTATTGTATTATATTATCTTTTTATATTTAGGAGCAGCGAAGGCGAAAATCGCTGGATCCCGAGGAGAACGATGTAACTTCGAATAGGGATGTTGGCCAAGCAGGGAGATATATCGAAAGCAAACGAAAGCGATTCGAACGGTACGCGTTAACCTATCCATCGTGTGATCTCGGGGCATGCTTATGGTGATCGTAAATACCTACCGAAAAGCGATTCTACTGTTCGTGTTCTCCCCTAGAACCATCGCGCGGCTAATTTCGCTAACTTCCCTCTTCTTCGCGGGAACACGAAAACGATCAGTTTCACGCTGGCTGGGGGGTTAATGCAACATTTCCGGTCAGGAAGGATCAGAACGGCGGCTAATTCCGGCTGGTTCCGTATTCTCGTTGCATATCAGCCGGCGGCGATGTCCGTTGCAATAAACACCGCTCGCACTTTAATTCTGCCGAGGTTTTCGCCTAGCCTACCAGGCCCCTAATCTTAGCCGATTCCATGCATACGTAAGAAGCATTGGCAGACGCCACATGCAAGCGGCATGCTAACTCTTTACAACTGCACCCTGTAGACCCATTTATCGATCGATGTGCCAAAGGAAAGGTTTCCATTAACCGGGCGTACCAAGGCGTGTACGTACGTGCCATACAACTGTTTCATCAGCAGTGCATTTACCGCATATATGGCCAGCTCCGTATGCCGGTCCTGGGCCATTGTAACTAGCCAATTGCCATCTAGAACCATCGCCTGGCAAAGGTGGACCAGCTACTTACGTTATGGCAACGTGTGTCGGCTGCCCTGCATCAGCGCGCATTATATTTCCAACGAATCAATAATACCTACGCATACGCGTTACGTTGCTTAACACATTTGTGCACGTGTACATGTCTGCGCGTGTACATGCATACTTGTACCTACGTCTTGATATTATATATATATATTCTATTTCTATCACGACGGCAATCTGATATCGTGTCGCATCAGCACGGAAATTTATGCAAAGCAGCACCGCTTGAATGGAAACCCTCGCGAGGGCAAAGCGGAGAATGAACCCGATTCCGTGACCCAGCCATCGTCGGGAAACAATAAATCTCGGATAACGATTGGCAACAGAGGAGAGAATCCTACCAGAGTATCCCGTGCCCTTTTCGAAGGTGGAGATACCAATCCACCAGCCTGCGGCTCCAAGAGCAATGGAATCGTAAAACAGAGAAACGCATTTGTAACTTATCGACTCCCCGCTATTTAATGCCTCACTCGTATTAATATTTGATTTTTAACGTACCGCTTGACTGCGTTTCAATTTTGTTTACCGGTTTCAGAGTAACGACCGTAAAACTTCTGCGTAGAGTACATCCTATTATACGTCATGCGATACGACTGAATTTTGTATCGCGTTTCGATACAATTAATCGTTCAAATATTCCTACCTAATGAAAATTCGGTATAATGTTGCGTTTCGATCAGTCGAACATTTTTTCCACTTCATCGAACACTTCTCTCTTTGCATCGGCCCCCTATAACGGATCACGCGTGAAACTGCATTTTTAATGGAATTATACGACGCTGGAACGCGTCTTGGTGCATTAAAATCGCGGGGTTGGACGATGCGTGCGCGGAAATTATTAGATAACCGCGTTAAATAAAACGACGGCGTTGCCGGATAAATGCAAATTCGGTTTATCTGTAATGGTTGGCGAGCGTTCTTTATTTTCGTTCCGGCGTTCTCTAATAACAATTTTAGCATCGTTGAACGTTAAATCATACGGTATCGCGGATTTAGCCGCGAGAAGAGCCTTTCCTTTCGACCAATATTTACCGAAATGATCACGACTAATTCGGATCCCCTTCCCGTCGCCATTTTTTATTCCGTCCCCGGTTCCACCGCTTTTGCAATTTCCACCGCGTTCTAAAAATCAATACACGCGTATCCGCGTGTAATAAACATTTCCTTGTGAAAATATTTCACCGTTTTATACCATGTACGTGCATGGCGAATAAAAATAAACGTTAAGCAATTTTGGCGCTTTTAAAACGTTTTACCTTTATTCCCACTCTTTTTTCCCCCTTTCCTTTATCCCCCTATCCTTCCCTTCCCCCCTCCTTTTTCACTTTTCCGTTTTCCCTGTACTCCTTGCCGTAGCCGGATTTTACGTTCGTATCGCGCGAAATTACGATGGCACCACGTAAAAATTCGAACAATAGATTTTTATGGTGTAATCCGGACCGTGGAACGGGATTTAGATGGGTGGGGAACGGGTGGAAAAAAGGGAGAAAGCATGGAAAACACGCGGTTAAACGTTAACGCGAACGATCTTTTCGCGATAAAGGCGTCACGTTTGCCCGATTTATCACAACTATTTGCATTCGTCTCGTTTTATTAGCCGTAAAACGGTTCTTGCTATGTGCAGCGGATGAACGGAACTTTAACGGGCCAATTAACGCGACTGTCGACGATCGACCGCAAGAAATAAGCGTGAACACCACGTGAACAGTTTAATCAGCACGTGCATTGACTAATAACAACGTGTTAACCAACAGAGTTGGCAACGTAACCGTCGAAGAATGAGTGAGTGAGAAAAGAATGAGTGAGTGGAAAAAAATGTAAATGGCGGAGTTACGGAGACTGAAACGAGACTGGGAAACACTACTATGAATGGCAGAATGAATGCATAGTGAGCGACACTGCGGATGTTCTGCGTGCATGTAACGTAAACGAAATTACGCAAAACTGAGAACGTGTTGATGAATTTTGGAATTTTCCTCAATTGTCGAATACATCGGGAACACGGTAAACGGTTATTAGGAAAGGAATGAAAATAATACGAGAATTCGGTATCATTGAACAGTGGACGTTTGAATTTCCACGAAACATTCAATGTGTCCGATGTATATACCCCAAGAACGGAAAATCAAGCGGTTGGTTTTATTTGGTGAATCCTGCACGTGGTTTTAATGCGCGTAAATTACATCATGAAGAACCGAATAAACGTCTATCTTGCTCTGATCGCCTTCAAAATTGCCCCCACTTTTCTTCCTTTTCCCTCTATCTTTCTTTCCTTGTTTTATTCTGAAATGCGAATTTTAAACGCGATAGAAATGAGAGGAAAATGAAGGAGAAAAAAGAGGAGAGAGATGTCGAAGAGAATTAAAATTCGCCATATCAAAAGGATCCGCGGTCTTTTAATATGCAAATCGTTGAAAACGGCGCGCTGGGCTCAGCTTTGGATCACTTCTTCGACCTTTTCAAGAATGCCATACGAAACGAAGGCAATTTGTTATAAATCAGACATAAGTTCTTTCGCGTTTCGAATGCATACGAAACATGTGAAAACGGAGCACAAAAAGGGGACGATGGGGTAGGGGTAGCTGGGATCTACGACTTGGAAGCTTTCCTTTAAAAGACGATTTAGGAACGAACGCGCACCGTCCCGGAAAAATCAGGAAAAACAAAGAGGCAATTGAGGATATAGCGGACGCATACGAATTTGTGCTTTATAACTGAAAACTCGACCTTTCCCGTTTTTTCTTTCTCTTTCCAGGAGGACTCAAAACCTCGCAAGGATGCGGGACCGGCTATCGTGGTACATGGTCTTTCTGATCCTGCCGACACTTCTTATGGCCAGGTCGCTCGATAGAGGTAAATAATTTTCTCGGAGCATTTAACCTGCTCGGCTCCCTCGTTTCTCCATCTTCCTTTGCCGTATTTCCCAACCTGGATATAAGATCTTTTGTACTTCTTGGCATCCGTTTTACCCGATGCAATTCTGGCTTTCCTAGTTTAATTTCAGCAAATGCTTCAAGCTTCGGATACGATCTAGTTAGACGATTTAATTAATGATCGGTTGATTCCTGAGATACGATTTACCTTCGTCTAGCTGCTCGGGTGAAAAACGTTGTTGTAAACGACAAAGGGTATGTTTCGTGTAGAAACTACCAAAACGAGAAACAAGGTGCGACATCGGTAACACAACCAGTTGAGGAAACGTATTAACTTGTATAATTCTCTCACTGTTGGATAAAGCGTTTATCGAAACTTCGTTGCTCGAAATTACGCTTCCTATCAGATCTTGGGACCTGTGCTCCCTCTTGGTTTCAGGTACACCCTATATATCTGAATCTGTAGAAGGCGTCTGTACTCGAAATCCGTTCGAACAAGAAGTCAAGTATGTTGAGCAGACTTTAATGCTATTAAGTATGCATTAGATAAAGCTTATACCCCGGCGTACAATAAATAAATGCCGTTCCGCGACAAAAGGAGACACGAGATCCTGTGGGAAAAAGGGATGGAGAAGAGAAGGAGAGCGACGAGAAATCGGAAGA